>NC_137508.1:9275000-9567500 GCF_041902795.1 Electrophorus electricus | reverse complement strand
ATCAATCTATTAAGTCCACAGCTACATTTAATCATAATATAATAAACAGAGGGAGAAAACATTGAACAAGAGCACTGAAGTACATAAAACCATTCCCTCAGAAAAAGGAGTATATCAGGTTGCAAGCACAATGTTCCTACAACTATATTTGCATTATATTTGAATATAGGCCATTACTGAGCCGTTACCTCTACATAACACCTGAGACCTGTTTCAAATATGGCTAATATGATACACTAAAAGGTTTGCAAAAATATAATCTTGAAATTTATCAATTAAATAAAAAATGTTAATGAAATTTTAAAAATGTCTGGCATACAGTGGACTTTGTAAAAACTACATACTGAATCCTTCAAAGTACAAAATGTCAAAAGAAATTAAACAACAAATAGTCTGGCTGCTCCAAAAATACCTTGTGTTTCATCTGTTTAGCAGAATATTGATTTTCTTTCAGAGTTTCATTTGCTGTTCCTGGAAGAAGCCATTTAATGCAGCAGTTTAAATTCTGCATTCATGTGTCTCCTCACAAACTACACTTGAAACTCCTCCGTGAGCAGTGTCTAATGGGCCTGGCAAATTCATAAACACACCTCTGACTGCGGACACATTACACATTGCTAGTGCTGATCAAATGACGAGATCGTAAATGAAAGCATTCTGCTTCTTGCTGAATGTGAAGATGTGTGTGCTAAAAGCATACTCTTGTTAATAAAGTGCAGAAGTGTCTGTCTGCCCGTTTTTAAATTTCTGTGCCTGACAGCTGCAGGGCAGCAGGGAAGGACAGTGTCCATCACGAAGATGAGTGATTTATAGAGGGTGGGAAAGGAAGCAGCAGATGATCTGACAGAGGGTCAGGGGCAACATCTGGGCCTCCACCATCATGTCCCAGGTCCATGAGGCTTTCAGACATCCTAACATTTGGTGCTCTCGACATTGCACTGCACACACCCACTCTTCATTGTGATGTTTGCTAATGGGCTTTTTGCAGGATTTATTTTCCTTCACGCGAACAAACACAAATGAATCCAAATCAGCCCAATGTCCCTCTTTAGGCTGTCATGCACACATCACTGGAACACAGCTTCAATTACGTCCCAGAAATAATCATTAGAGCCATAAACACTGCAGTGTTACTTGCAAGAGATGTGGCAGATATCTAGTCACCGTGGTGAGATCTCTGCATGAGCCATGGTAGCAATCAGTATAAGCGACCAAATAATCACACATCTTAATATCCTCAATTTGCTTCAGAAATATGGATGCTGTAAACATCCGGACATCGTTAGTTATCTGACAAAGTAATGGACTATTTAAATCATTTAACCAATCCACACGGATGAAAAATAGGCTAGGTACAGGATGTCCCAATACTGAGCTTATCTTAGACAGAGGCTGAGAGCAGATATTGAGGAGCATGCTGGTCTGGAAGACAAGCTGACATGTACCAAAACGATGTGTCAGACGGCACTGATGACTTTGCGTCGACACTGAGGCGCTCCAGCCCACAGGATAAAGCACCTTGTCACAGCCTCTCTGACCTTGAATGATTCCCGGGCTAGTGAAGGCCAGTGGATATTAAAATGGGTCCTCATCAACGTGTGCTATGCATGGTGAAGAGACAAGCACCACGATAGGTCCAGCACAGAGGGTGGGAGGACCCAGACATGGTGTGGGAACAGAATCCAGGCTTTTTCCCAGAGGTGCAGGCAAGCATGTCACTGTCAAAGATATCAGTTCATGGGTATGCAGTGTTACTCAGCAAACAAGGAGTATCAATCCTTTGTGTGTTCATATCAGTTATTAAGTATGGCATGGGTGGATTCATGACATAAACCTTGTGCTATATAATCTCTAATTAGAAGCTAATACTCCTAATACTGCTATGTAAATACTGCTTGTATACATGAGTAATATATGAAGAACATATATTTATATTCATAATAGGACCAAGTGCTCAGTCTTCCCACTGAAAGTGGCATCATCTCACACCAAGTTAGCCTCTACTCAAAGCTACCTCAGACTAAAAACACCTCAAGCCTCTCTCTTTGTTTCAGTGAACCAGAAACCAATCCCTTGTATCTTCATCATCATGGCTATTTGAAAATAAAACTTTCAAAGGCATTAGCACATTCGAAAAAAAGCAACTCTGAGCCTTTTTTCCAAAGGAAACTGTAAATGGCAACAAAGGGTTTGCATCATACGTTACATTCACACATTACTACGCAGTCTATGCTATGAGTGGTATCCAGACATGGCGTGAGGCTCTGTGGAGAGCAGGGGAAGGCCGTTGTGAATCTCAGCCTTGAGCAGCGTCTGGTGGAGCCGCGGAGGAAGCGTGCGACATCTCCCCGCTGAGACCCGCGAGGAGCACTAGCCACGCTTCTCCAGCCTTCTGTCACCATGTCAGAACTGCACCGTCCGATCACAGCCCATACCTCATACACACTCACAGACGCATGCACACACATGCTTCCACCATCCTATAGAAAAGACCACAGCATTGGGTCTCCCACTGAAATGCTGCGCTACCATCTGACAACACAGCAAGACATTTGAGCTTATTGCAACACGAAGGTATAAAAATACATCAAAGCCTGGGATGAAGACAGGTACTCTCTCCCTCGCCATAGAGATGAGAGAGGCTGGGGGAAGACAAGAGGTTTTTGTGTTTTGGTGACATTTACAAAAAAATGATTTATTGGAGGTTCCTCCTACATTTCAGATTCCCTAAAAAGCTGGAAATGAAGTTTAGTTCAACACTGTTCCAATACTAAAGCATAATAAAGAGTCCCACACCCACACAATTGAGCATGGTTCAGTTAATAGTTGTAATTAAATTACTTGCTATATGTTTAGCTGTCCAGCTTAACTTTTCTTTTAAAAAAAGCTCTGATTTGGTTAACACAAATTGTTTTAAAGGAATAATTTCAGGCCACCTACCTCAACAACCATCCGGCACCCCCCATATTTCCCTTCCCCTACAAAGCTACAAAATGGTCAAAATCTGCGATATATCTAAGAGTTCCTTTGAACTGAAATAGACTGCCTTCAAAGTGGCTTATCTCACACACAGCAGGTATACCAGTCATGCCACAATACTCAAAGGGTATTGTGTATTGCAGCAAAGAGGTTTTTCAAGGTTCTACTATTTAAGTGGTGTGGTACATTTGACACATGACGCTCTGCAATTAATGAGGCTTTAATCTTGTTTGCATGGTTTAGTTTTAGTTGCATTGTCTTTTTCTTTTTTTGCAAGGTCTCTATTGTTGTACATCTTTTGCTAGGCTACTGGGAGCAAACCTAGTCAGTACTATACACAAATCTTTATGTTTTGTTTATGCATTAGACCTACTCTTTCACGGTTCACTAGCTTGATTTTTTTGAAAAAAACAAAAAACAAAGACCAATTTCTTTAACAGAATTGTTCAAATCCAAAAATGGCTCCCATCTAAACTTTCTGCTCCTTTAAAGAAGATGGATTACTACACTGACAGGGAATAGACCCCAGGCGGAAATGGATCCTTGGCTGACTCCATATATTGCTTCAAGTGTTTTTATGCATTTTTCTTCTGGTAAAATTCAGAGGACAATGAGCTACACAGATTTTCTTTTTAAAAAAGAATTCCAGTACCTGGCTCGTAAATGTTGGTTAAACTCATCCAAGGAAGGAGGCTCTGTTCCTAAGATGCTGTTCCTATAGCACCATTCCCGAGGAAGGCAGCCAAAGGGAACAAGGCCATATGCACTGGCCCAGAGGTCAGCGGCTCTCAAACATCTCATGTGTGAGATGTGGGGCTGAGTCCCATGCTGTGCTTGCCTTTGGATGCAGAAGAGCTGGGAGCTAGCGCAAGGCATCATGGGAACTATCCCTGATGATTAGAGTGCTCTGACTTGTGGCTGGCCTGTCACACTGAGCCTCAGCAGGGCAAGCCAGTCTGACTCAGGTGTCTGCAGGTACAGCTCACCTACCGCTCACGCACACACACACAAACACACTCTGTAGCATGTGGGGAAACACCGGAGCAATGGGGCTGGGCAAGGTCAGGCATCTGTGTTTACATATCTGGTTACATAACTAAACAGCTGTCAATGTGACTAAAAATATAAATGCATGAGTTCTATTTTTCATCTAGTTGCCAGTGGTAACAGACACCAAACCTGGAATATTTTCTATGCTGATTTGAGACTGGTTCACCAGGGACCTACTGAGTGTCTGATGTTGTCTTTGGAGAACCACATGATGTAGTATTTTATGAACATGACTGATGCTGTTTGGATCACATAATTTCAACAAATGTTTTTAGCAGGAAACAAATTGAACTGTGCCTAGTTTTCCCAAGCAGTGCTTCACAGTCTTTTTCCAGACAGTAGAGTAAAAGTAAAAGTAAGTAAAAAAAATAAAATAAATGTAAATAATTCTCGTCTGCACCTTAGTCAGACTGAATAAGCCAGTACGATGAGCAAGTTCTTGACAAAACAGTACATTAGGCTTTAAGATGCTTCATGGGTATGGGAATATTGCTGCTCTTCAAGTATGATGTGGATGATTTATTTTGACCATGTTGGAACTACCAGAACACAGAGCAGCTACATAAGTGGGCCAAAATACTCGGACTCAGACTTTCCTTTACAAAATGTACCTGATGCTGCCCTCTGACATTTGTACATAATGCAGAGTAAATTGTATATAAAGCAACTAATGAAAGGCACAATAAAAACCCTATAAATGCCCTTTGAGTGTATATCTCTTAGTCATGCAAAATGAGCATCTAGAGCATTGCACTGAGGGGAGTAACTGCAATGTTCATGCAAATAAATCATGCATTAAAGCTGCAATCAACATATATTTTACATTCCAGAAGCCATACAGGTCCAAAGTCACATTACATGAGATTCCCCACACGAACATTAAAAGATTGTGCCCAATACTATATTACAAAGAGCTACACCACCTGTGCGTTAGGATCTGCCAGTTTCAGAACACAAAGCAGGCCAGCAGTCAGTGTATATGGATATGGACCTCGAGATCATGGGTTGGTACGTAACATCCTGCTACTGCCGTGGTGCCCTTTATGAAGGCCAAAACAAATAAATAGTAGCTAAATGCTATAACACAAGTGGCAAGGGCTCAAAAAAAAATTAAATTTTATTGCAGACAGGGTTACTTTTACTGCAATATGCTATAAACATCTCCAGTCTGATTGATGTGTCCTTCCTGCAGGAAATCTAATATAGGAGCATAATGATGAAGGAATGGTGCAGCTAATTTACTATCCATGGGGAAAAGTTTGTGAATCTTTTAAGTTTGACATTTGTTCGAATCTCACTGTCTGCTGAATAGGGTATGCTGCTCAGACTGCAGTCGCGGGCTTGGTATCGGCATGCCTTTCCATTATGCATCTGTAATCACAGGATAAATCCTACCTGTCATTAGTAATAAAGTCAAAACTTTATCACATCTACACAAGACTCTTGTCAAATATATGCTGTGTGATTGCTTTGCTTACCTGTCAATTCAGAACTGCCTGAGTCCTTCATCTTTCCATCCTAAAGCTGATCAGTTCCCATTAGCAAGAAAGAAGCAAGATCTCTGCTATACGGGGCATTAACATCACATACTCCTCTCTCTGCTATCTCATACATCAGTAGATTTTTGATAAGTGCTATGATTTCTCCAAGGATTTTTTTTTTTTTTACTGTAACCAGAGAAGAATCATTATTGTTGTAAATTGTTTGAGACAGACAATTATTAAAAGCAAATGTAAAGAGTTTAGTAAAAATTTACTTAAGCTGTTCTCCAATTCTTTTCCTCAGCTTAGTATGTTCTTTTACCCCAGATAAGTGCATATAGTGTATGACAAACAAAACTGATTTGATCTCAGAGAAGATCTTAACAATAATGTAGTTCCCTACAAAACTCTCTACACTACTTTTCTTTTGCATGCATTTCATAAGAGTTTTATAATTTGTGTAAATGATCTTATGCCAGGTAATACTGCTAATTTGGCCCAAAAGATACTGCCATTCAGTGATCCAGTGTGGATCCCCTGTACAAAACAAACTCTAATGAGGCATTAACTGCAGAGCCTTCTAAAATACTTTCAATTCATCACATTGCTTTTAAAAATGCCCATTAGAGCCATTGTTATTCCAAAGTGGAATAAATTTCCTAGTTCAACTATCATCAGTGTACATCAAAAGCGAATAGCTTTGAACCAGCTTGGAAGGCGGAGTTAATTGCAACAATTAGATGGATTATAAGTGATTTTTGAGGACTAGTACCAAATCAGAAAAATTATTTCACACAGAACATAGATTCGCCATAGCTGCGCTGGTCTTCACAGCTGAGTGATTCACTAAGGGCCTGTCTGAAATGTATAGCTCTAAAATCACAAACATGGAGTTTACAGCCTGTGAGTCCCCGTTTCCATAGGTAATGAGATGAACACATTAGTACATGTGCAGTCTTATTACAGGAGCTTTCATGAACAGTTCCTTTGTGTGGAATGACTAACTGGAGAGGCAGATCTTCCTGGATCTTCATGTGTGTCAAGAACAGAAGCCACAGGTGAGGAGGAGCAGGATAAATGCCTAACTGTGCTGGCAGCAGCATGCCGGTGGGGGGGGGGGGGGTGTGAGTCAGGAACTGACGATGACACACAGTGTTCCTGCTGCCATATACCACTTGTCGGAATATTTCAAAATGCAAGCTGTCTGCATGGCAGACCAGCAGCACAATATAAATAAATGTATAACTAAAGCAATCAAAATCAGGCTCTACACAGAGGTAGTAGCATGGCCAGTCTCCCTTATCCCCCTTAAATTCCCCATAGACAGATCTTGGGTTGTCATCCTGCAAGGGTCCCAGCTTCCAGGCCTCAGAATAACTGCAGCGCTGTTGATTTGTTTTTGTTGTGGTGTTTGGTTTTTCATCTTGTCCTGAAAAGCTGAGCGCTGTCGATTCACCTCTACTAGTACTTCAACATGCTGCTCTCTCACTTCCCATGCAAAATGATCCGTCACTTAGTTAAGTGGAGCAAATTGCTTCAGGCGAATGATGAAGCCTTAGAACGGTTTTCAATTTCATAAACAGAATGGGACATTTAATAGAGATGCAACGTGTAGCTAAAGCATCAATTAGCGCAGTGGACAGAACATTCTATGCTCTCTGTTCTCATCAGCGCAAACCAAGATTGCTGTGAAAACAGGAGTGCGTGCACATATACAAACATACGCATGTCCACAGTGCTGTCTGTTCATCATGGCAATTACGCTGACAGTCACTCATGATGTAGAGCTGCTAACATCACAGGTCACTCTCCACATTACATAAGAAGTATTATCACCTAGAACTCAAAAGGTCATCTAGAAATGTGTACATAATGTAGTTCTGTTATGTGGGAGTGATAACCACGCAGGGAGTCAGAGGCCAAGATGAACAACCTGGGAGAAACAGCGAACACAGAATATTCAAGGGTGCAAAGCTAACTAAAAGATCCCATGCAGAGACACCTGCTCTCACCAGCTGTGAGAGGTGTCTGATTCAGGTTCCTTAGCAGCCTGATGACCTCATGGAAATACAGATGCCTAGGAAGAAAAGGGAAATTCTCAGTAAGTGCAGCAGAAGTAGGAAACTGAAATCACAACACATGTATGCCGATCTGATGCAAGGCCAGCCAGTGTTGGATGCAACCTGACCTGAGATAAGGCTGAATCGGGCTCCTTCACCGACCTGAGAGAAGCAGGCTGCGGGACAGCTCAGACAACACCGCTTAGTAAAGAGAAATGTGAGAATGAAAGGCTAGCAAGTGTGGCTAGCAAGAGATGCCTATATGATGCATCTCTTTATTGAGAGTTTTCAGGACAGAGGCACGCTGAGTGTGGAAGCTCAGGGCCCCGATAGCCCACCTATAAAAGCCAAAATGAGATCACATCTCCCGCCCACTGCCTCTGACTCAACCCTCCTAATCTAGTAAAGACTGACAATGAAAAGAGCAGGAACCTGTGTGTGCGTGTGTGTGTGGAATTTAACAGTGAAGGCATACAGACGTCTGATACATAATCCCTTCATAAGTCACCAAGCAAACGACTTTTTCCCTGTTCTGCAAAGGAGCTGAGAACAGCCGCAGCCTACTGAAGAAACACAGGTTCTCTACAGAGTGACACTGTGATAATACTCTTAGATTAGTAGAGAACTGGGACATGAGAAAAATCTCATGAGCATCATAAGTTTTGTGTCATTTCTGTTATGCCAAGAAATGAGCTCCCTTCCTCCCACACACCTCCACACCCCAACCACACACATACATACACATACTAAACAACAGGAGACAGAGTCTTTGAAATATTTGTTACGCTTTGAACATATTCAGGTTTCTAGCTGATCATGAAGATGTGTGCGTGATTGCATGCACTAGTGTGTGTGGGTGTGTGTCTTTGAGTGGTGAGGTGAGTTTGCAGTGGAGACATTTCCTGTTAACTTCCCGTTGCCATGGATCAGGCCCATGATGAGCACAGTGGTCCATGCGTCACTACCTAGCCTCTGAGTCAGCTCTGTCTCCTCGCTCTCTATCAAACTCAGACACACACACACACACCCCTACACACTCAAACGTCACACATAGGTGCACCCTCTCCTTAAACACATATACACACAACTAGCAAACAAAAAACAATCTTATCTGTATCTAAAAATCTTTCATACACTAGACACTAATTAGTGTCTAGGATTATGTATCAAATGGTTGAAGACCTCAGATGGCCATTATCCCTCTGGCTTTATCATGTCAATCAAAACCAAGATTATCTTAGTACAATGTACACCAAATAATATTTGTTATAACTACAGGGGCAGATAGTAACTGGAGGCACATGTCTGCACACATATGAGGTGGTCCATTAAACTCATGTGGTTTGAACTCTTCTGAAATGCTATTCAGCCAAGCCTGATGCAGACATGTCACCATGTTTCGGCACCTCACCAAACAGCCATGCATTTCATAAGCCTACGTATTACAGTCTGGCATAAAAAACACTACAAATATGAGAAATCATTATTTTTGTCTTTGGCAAAATCATGTGTGTGTGTGTGTGGGGGGGGGGGGGTGCTTTTTTATTTCCTAATTCGATGGAGTGCTGCAAACAGGAGGAATCCCTGACAGACTGTAATTAGCTAAGTGTTCTTGGACAACCACAGGACCAACTACAAAAGCCATACAGTCTCATTCACTTAACAACTGCAGCATGACTACAGCAGAACCCAGAAGGAAGCTGAGCCAATGGGGAACTTTAAGCTTCCTCCTGAGTCAGAGCACATATTAAATCATTTGAGTGTTAATTTGTGAGAAAAAAGAGCAACTTTTTTTCAAGGGTCACTCAAAAGCTTTCTGTTACTCATCCAGAGCCAGGATGATAATCCTGGAAAAACCTATCCAGACCTATCCAGAACAATGTCACAATCACTTAGGGACCTCACACTATGAGATTAGCGTGCATATAGAGGGCGGCTGCAGCGGGGTATGTCTGAGCGCACACGACACGTTGTCTGACCTCTGGGAGGATCAGACATAGAGCGCCTCATCTGCCCAAAGATGTGCTAATAGAGTAGGGAGTGATGGGCTATATAACGAATCCTGCTAAAATAAAGGAGCGCATGTCATGGGTGCGGTGGAGTCTTAATTATGATGGTTAATATCAAGGATGGCATGGTAATCCTTCATTTGTTCAAACTAAAACCAAAGCTAGTAGCAGGAAAGAAATGGATCTGCAAAGCCAGGGAGCGGCAACTAGTAGCAAAGGGCGGCGGCTCAGCAGAGAGCTCCCGGAAGGGTGGACACACTGTAATCATCTCAAACTGATCTGATTTTAACTCCACACAGGGTCTTATACATAGGTTTATGAAAGGTGAAATGTTGACATGTCGATGAACGGTGAATTGTTAAAGTGACAGGCCACACAGAGCATGCAGCCCCACCTGCCCTCAGAGCTCAGGAACAGAACACGTACAGAAAAATGAACAGCAGCATAAGCCAAAACCCAACCTGTCTGCTGCTCCGGCACGCTCTGGATAAAACATCCCGTATACAACACGACGCAACATTTGGGCCTTCCCCGAGCAAAGGCTTTGTGTTGGATCTGGCAGCTCCAGACTGAGCTTCCAAACCCCCCCTCTTTCCTGATGAACCCTTTCAAAATGACATTTCTTCTCAGGTTTCAGCCATCCTAAATCTCATCATGCCTTTCCTTATTCTTAATCCAGGGGTTGGTAATCCACACAGGAGTTAACTGTTCCTCTCTCTTTATAGATACTTCATGTCACACGTCATGTTGCTGATTGTCAATGAAATAAAGGTGAGCACATGAGTTTCTAAGATATAAGCAGCAATAGCTGCTTTCTAGATGAACTTGCAGAGGCAGCAGGGAAACATTTTTAACAGAACTACAATGGTTTAATTTTGATGCCCAAGTAACAGTTTAAAAAAGAAATAATGGTTTGCCAACCAAACTAGGAGTGCTAGCACTAAGAGGTATTTCTAGTCCCACAGCCATTTTAAAGCCATGTGGCCTCAGAGAGACTGCAGCCATGTATCAGCAGCACCACCCTACCCAGTCATGAGGGAGGATGGAGTCAGGGAGGATGGAGAGCTGGCCAGGGATGCAGCATGTGTATGTGGACTGACAACCCCTAGACCACCGTCTTCACACAGACCACCATTCACATGAACAAACAAGTATACAACACATACAACAACACTGTGATCAGAGCTCGATTTAACCATCCAGCATGTTCATCTGGACTGCAGTATGGCCGGCAAATCGCCGCAATCCAAATTAGCATGCAGAATTTCCCATACATCACTGGGGGGTGGAGATCTGGTAGGGGGAGGAGCTCTGGCAGTATCACCGGGCACAGAGGCACAATGCATTCTTCCACTCAGTTTCTCTCTTTCTGACCATGTGTACTCAGCCAGTGAACACACGAAATGAGAAGGGTATTGTTGTTTTGTAATGAAACAAATTATATTCCAGTTTGTGTGTAGAGTGAGGTGAACCGAGGCAGTGCTCTCAGGAGGCGTGCTGTCTCGGACACGGCTATCAGGAAACCTCACAAGAGTCAAATTTCTTTAGTCCTCTGGGTCTGTGCGAATCTATACCCCAACGCACACACACATGCACACACAGGCACTCACCCTCAAATGGAGATTTGTGTTTCTACCTGGAAATGAGTTCTACGGGAGAAACGTATTGAATTATATTAACTCAATCCCACCTGAGAGCTGTCTTTACAGACAGCCCGCCAATTCTGCTGTCACTACACAGCTCCACAGCATCGTCTTGTACTTTACACTGAACACTTCAAAAGGCTCAATTAGTATTTGTGAGCACAATATTCAAATGCTCGTTACACTAAAGAGTAAGGAAGACAGAGGATGAGGATATGCCTTCAAATATGCAGGTGGAATTCACAGCTTCAAATACACAGCTTCAAATATGCAGGTGGAATTCACATTGTAAGTGCGATAACTGTAGGCAAATTTCATGCCAAATTTAATGTCAGTTTTCACACAAAACCGATGCTTTTGTCATTATTGTTGGTTATTTTGTGATTTTCTCCCTCAGTCTCAAGTAATGACAGCTGTATCCCTGTTGATTAGTTTACAGACAGTGAAAGATTATTTCCAAATTAGAAATGCCCTCCATGGGAGCTCATAATTACCAATGTAGAGACACTCCAGCTTCTCTGCCAGTTTCCTATGGAGCCTTATTGGTGTGACCAAAAAATAGACACGCCTAAAGAAACACACACACACACACACACACACACACACACACACACACACACACACACACACACACTCTCTTCTTTCTTTCTTTCTTTTTCTCTCACTTTCTCTCTCTTGGGGTATATAAGTAGTATGTATCATAAATGTACATACCTATTTGTAATGGGAATTCACTAAGCCTGGCCATAAACATTACCCTAACCTTATTCTTAGTATGGTCTTGCGCTTTCATTTAAAAAAAAACAAACTTAACTGTACAAATGTGTGTTCTTTACAATATATTTTGCAAAGAGCATTTTATCATTTTGCTTGTCCTTAAAGCATAGATTACCCCTGATTTTCTCTGGTTATCCTATTCAGTAGGACTTTTTGTCTCGAAAATATATGAAAACAAACACACACACACACACACACACTCAAACATAAGGAACTGAGTGTGCGGTTACAAGGAGTGTCTTTCCTCTGCTACGCAGTCCCAGCAGGAGAGGTGAAAGTCCTGGCCTCCCCACCCCCACACTGGCTCTCACAGGCCGCTCACCCAGCCTCCCCTTCTCAGCCCTCCCACACAGCCAGACGGCGCATGGAGGCCCCTGTCAGCACAGGCTCCTAGTCCAGCCAAAAAGCAAGCAAGGGCACATCCACATCTGTTACAGGCTCACTATAGGGGCTAGTCTGGGAATGGAGAATGACCTGTCTCACGAACGAAAAAGATGAAAAATGAATTTAAATTGTGACCTCGATTCAAAATTGCATTTAAATAAAGATGTATTCATCCTCCAGAACAAATGTCCCATTACACGCCCCATTTTACTGATGCTTTGTTTGGTTATTTATAAATGCCATTAAAACCATAAAGAAGTGACTTGTAAATTCTGTTCATCTTATTTTACACAAAAAACACAGCGACCAAAATTTGACGTTTAAATTTGTGATTTTCTTTTGTAAATATCCACTCATCTCAAATCTGATTCCTTTCTGTATTTTTGGTGCCCTCTCAGATATGCCATACCGTGACAGGCGCTGGCTTTTGAACCTGACGCTGATAACAAATTAGATGGTCCTCTTCGGCCTGGTGAACATGACAGCTGTTTTTTCACAAAAACTATTTGGAATGATGACATGTTGGACCACAAAATGTGCCTACACTGTACTGCTGTCTATCTCAGATGAGACAGAGCACAGAGATGTCCGCAGCGCTTCTGAACAGCGTCAACGTATGACCTGTCTTTTGCATAGTAAAGTCTTAACTTGCATCTGTGGAGTTTGCAGTGGTTAATGGTGCTAATTGGCAAAGGTTTACTAAAGTTTCCAGGAGCCATGCCAGGATAATGATTACAGAGTCATGAAGGTGCCCTTTAAATACTTAGATTGCAACAGGTTTCTGTAATCTCTTAATTATACTGTGTAGAGGGTGAAATGCCCAATATGTTACCAGTTTGTCTTTGAAGATCACTGTCCTCAAATTGCTGGATTATTATTTTTGATGCATATGCTGGAAAACAGACAAGCTTTGTCCCATCCTTGTTCTTGAAGGACTAGGCCTTTCTTGGAAGCTTTATATACTACAGTATGACCGCCTCACCTGTTTAACATCTCCTTGTTATTATAACAGGTCACATTATAATTAGTCCTAAATTGCCCCTGTGTTGCAGGCATCAGTGTCAGAATAAATGTTTATCTTTAAAAAACAATTTAGTTAATTAGGTAAAACATTAAATATGTTGTTTTTATCCTGTTTTTGTTTGAATACAAGTCAAAATAAATGTACATAACACTGCTTTTGGTGTTTATTTGCATTGAATTCACTGTCCAAACATTAGTCGTACTGATGTTGAAAATATAATTTGAAAAGCAAAGGAAGGGATGTTAACATAAGTAGATGGCTCCTCATCAAAATAAGATAACTCATAATACAATTTGGCTGGTTGTAAATTTTTAGCATATTCCACAATGAGTTTATCCAGTATATGTACAGCACTTCTCTTTATTTGCAGCACTTTGGCAAGAATTTGTTTGTTTTAAATATGCTTTATAAAAATAATTATGCAAGTAAATTCAAATTCATTGAGATTCATTGGGAAATGCAACAAAAACATCCACCATAAATGGGTATTACAGCCTATAAGGATCTCCATCAATGAAGCATGTCTACTTCATACATGACAGATTCATTAAGTATATAGCCAATACAATTTGAATTGTAATATTTAAAGATTTTACCAATTCATAAGAATCAGAGGTGGGCATTTGGTTTTTTCCTTTCACATGCACATAGCTTGGCTGACATCTGGCTCGTCACTGGCATGAGCAGCATTATGATTCCAGGCCGCAGCTGAATCTGGCACTTCCTGTCAGCTGAGACATCGTGCTGTCATTTGTGTCTCATCTCCAGTGCTCTGGAGTCACTAAAGACACCAGTAATGAGCTGGACACATTCCGGCATCTTCTCTGTAGATCTAGGTCCAAACTGCACTGGCTTACATCTTGAACATAAACGTTGCACATCAAAGAGGCCATGTGACCTGAGCTCAGCAGTGAGAGGCCAGGCCTATATTTCGGTGCTCCACCTCCCTAGCACATGCACACAGAGAGACATCACATTTTCAGGCCTGCCCAGCCACTCAGTAATCCTTTATGACAAAACCAAATTCTTATTTAGGTGTCTGATAATGTAGTGCAGGGGGGCGCAGGGGGAGAGGGAACTATGACATGTCTCATTATCCATCTGGAAGTCCACCTTTTGAAAACCCACACAAGCAATGAGGAAAAAAACAAACACAAAAGAAAGAGTGCTCTTCTGCTGATAGACAAAATCATCGTGTATGACCATTGTATTATCACCTGGCCATCGCCATGCAGGTTATAACCACGTACAACTGATTTACGGAGACGTCGTGTGCATACTTTAACCAATAAAACAGGAAATCTGGTGCCATTATTGAAGCGATGTGTCACCTGAATCGTGACATCGCAGTAGTGCAGCCTGTACATCATTTACATTGGATAACCAGTAGCAAAAAACAGAATGAGTCTCTAGCCATATGTAATTTGCCGGGGCACGAGCAGACCGTCTCTGGTAACATCGCTAAACTATAAGAGGTGGAGAAACACTTGATACTTTACAGCCCGCAAAGTCATCAAGCAATCCAAATGAACAAAAGCAGAGACCCAGGCGAGGGCTATTGGTTTCACCCTTCCCTTCCCACAATCTCACCGCAGCCATGCGGCTCAGTGCCCTGTATCTACCTGCCAAGACAGGCGCCTGTTACTCTCAGCTTTCTACTCATTTGCCCACAAGCAGAAGGTTTAAGACATGACAGCAGAGGCAAGCAAAGGGCTCTCGCTTTCACCGAGGATCAAAACAGGCTTCCACTTCTGCACATCAGATGACAGAGTGAAGGTAAACTGCTGTTGCTATGGTTACTGGCCAGGCTCGGCGTCCACGGATGCTCGCTGCAGTTTTAAGCTGCAGAAGGAGCCTGATAGAGGGCATGAGTGCATCCACCCACACACACACACAAACACACACACACACACACACACACACACACACACACACGCGCGCACACACAGATTTAACATGGACAAGCACACATGGGCTGCATAGCACATACACTCTCGCAACTGCATAAGCTATGCAAACATGGACACCCACACATACTCACTTATAATGGCCCATGTGTGGTGAATGTAGTGTCAGCTCAGTGTTAGATGAAGCACGTACTGAGTAGTGTTTGAAAAGTAGCTCAGCAACACTCTCTAGATGAGATGCAGAGACAACACACACGTGTACACACACACACACACACACACACACACACTACAGGTGCACAGACTCCAGTGGAGTACCCCATCCACCCCATTTCATGTGAGACAAAGAGACAGAAAGAGAGAGACATGCAGAGAAAAAAAAAAGAGTGTGCATGTGTGCGTGCGTGCGTGCGTGTGTGTGCGTGTGTGTGTGTGTGTGTGTGTGTGCACATGTGCGTAAGTGCGCATGTGTGTGATTGTGTGTCTACCTGAAGGAGTGGGGGGAGTGGGGGGAAGCTGAGTGGAGCAGAGGTAATGATAAAAGCAGCACAAGCTGACAGTGCTCTCACAGCTTTGGAACTTCTATCACATAATGAAAACTCAGCCTTGCAGTACACATTCTCAGCCTTCAAAAGCAGCCCCAGCCGGTCCTCACACCTGCTGGGCTCAGGCTGCCGTGGGTGCGCTCCTCAGTTATGGGTTAGCTCTGAGGCACTACTCTGGAGATAAAACAAATGAAGTTGTGTCCCTACCCACTCAACCAATATCTCCAAGCCTCTGTTTTTCCAACGAATGCAATCGTGTGGTCAGTGTGCTGTGGCTGCAGGAGGTAAGCGCAGGACCATAAGGGAGAACGAGGTGATTTACGGGCGTGATAAAGCGCTCCAGCTGGAGTTGCGGTCAGTCGCACGCGCGGCTGGGGTGGGGGTGGGGGGGATAATGCTTGCGTCTCTGCCACAATACTACCACTCACGCAATTACATTAGGTCCCAGCCAAAGGCTGAGAGATGGGCCAGCCCTTCAGTGAAACAGCGCTCTCTTAAAAGGACAGGGCAGCACAGGGCCAGAAGAGCAGGGAGCAGGGAGTTAACGCTTGCGACTCACACGCATACACGTTCGCGCGCTTGCACGCATACGTTCACATGCGCACAGCCCACTTCTCTCCAGTGTGAGTCACGACGCACAGAGCCTGGAGCTCTGGGTGTATAATGAGCTGCACATATCTCACATTGAAACGGCTTTACTGTAAACCCAGCATACAACCACCAGGAAATCTGCAGAAGCGCTAAAGACGGAGCTAAAAGTAGAACTGAATGACGAGGCGGCCATTATATTGACCATGACGCACTGGCTCGCGCGATGATGCGGGCAGCCCTTTGTGATCAGAAAAGAGTTGCAAGCTCAACCTTGAAGCTAACTTCAGAAGCCACCGCTACCTCTAATGCACCAAGAGCCCAGCAAATCCAGTAGCCCAGCCGGCCGACTGACCCTACGGCTTGTATCGAGCTGTGGCTCGGCGATAAGTCCATTCACATATGTGCACTGGTTCTGTATCACGGAGTGCACCTCTGAAAAACAAGAAAGCTATATATCATGAAAGGGAACTATAAAAAGACAAGGTTCAGCACTGTGAATGACGGCCATTTCACAAAGCATCCGTCTCACTTCTTCGATTTAAGAAATGTTTTGACACCAAGTGAAAAAAGCCAGTGGGATTATGCCGTTTTCAATTCATTTGTCAATTTTCACGATAGTCCATAATTTGCCAGCAGTCAGAGTGGAGTTGCAGTTTCACTCTTTGAAGGAGAATAAAGCTGGCTTACACAGGAACACTCAGCTACTGTCCTACACTAACCAACAGCGTTGTGTAACAGTAAAAGCTGCACTGGCGTGAACAGCTCATCTTTAGCAAAAGCCCCGGTTAGACCTTTCTCGGCCTCCTGCATTCGCTCTGGCTCTGATGCCACAATGCACCATGTGTATGTTTATTCACAGCCAGAAGTGTTTGTAGTGCTTAAACCAGACATGAAAGATCAAAACCACAGTAAACCAGCATCATATTTCTCTTGGTGCATGGGCTATGAGAGATGCCTCAGCGGGCCCAAATGAGCCTATATTCTGAAGCACAGTGCATCCCAGATTTCCTCTGTTATTTACAGAAGGATTTTTTTTTTTAAAAAACCATGCAGCTCACATTATCCCAGTTTACCCAAGTGAAATGTTCTCCATTATGTTGTAAATGTCCTCAGGTTGTAAATGAGCAGTGTAGTGATGGCTGAAGTGCTAGCTGTAACAGCTGGGATGATGAAGACCATCCTGTCTGTTTTATTGTTCAGCCTCAGGTCGGTCCTGCAGCCTCTATTAGACATGCTCAGTGTAATGCAGCAACAGCAGCCCCTACCAGCACAAGTATATGCTTGATCAAAGTGACACAGTATAGAACATACCATTGTTTGTGTGTCACTACAAATAATCCACCGACACTGCCATAATGTCGTATTTTCTACATTTTAGCAGGTATCACAGCCAACAGCCCTAGCCCCTGAGGAGAGTAAAGAACCATCACTAAGACACAGGCAAACAGAGCAAAAAGGCTGTAATTACACGCAGTTGGTAAACACGAGGCTGGACAGGTGAGGAAAATGATCCAAGGCTGAGTTAGCATGTGTGCTTATGCTAGTGTGCTGCACTCACCAGTACTCTGCCCGTGAGAGTCTGCGCTGAGATCATCACCCCGGCCCAGTCTTTGACCGAGGTCATCCAGCCCACCTCATTGGCTGGAGCTTCCTCCTTCTCATCCTGACTCTTCACTGGCCCGTCGGCCTTCCCGCTATTCACCTTCTGTGCCTCCTATATGTGTGCGTACACACACACACATAAACACACACACAAAACAAACAAACAAACAAACAAAAACAAAGATTGTAAGCATCAGAAAGAATACAAGATGTTGGAAAATACACTTACATTTTTATTTCGTGCACAAAAAAGCCTCCCAGGGCCAGTTTCTGAATTGACATAGTACATTATGAGTGTCACACTGTGAAGTAGCTGGAGCATAACATTGTTCATAGTGATGTAAAAGCTATGATGCAAAGCATTCTCTAGTACACATAGTATGCATGATGCTTATATCTAGCCTAGATACATATTGTTATCATATTTGAAAAAAAGAATGAAAACTGATGTTTAAAAAAAACACTGATTCCAGTCATGACTCATGACTCACACAAACATTCATGAACACATCACATGTGGCACCAGAACAGCTGACAGCAGGGCCTTGCCACAGTTAAGCCAGCATGGCAAGGCTCTCTTTGTGCGTGTACGTGCGTGCGTGCGTGCGTGTGTGTGTGTGTGTATGGCATCGCTCAGACTGCCTGACGCATGCAGTGCGCCTGACGGTGTGTAGGCTGAAGGAACCGCGCTGATTCACAGGCCTAGGCAGTCGCTATGGGATACTGCATCCACAGCGCTCTGCAATGCTTCCCTGGCAGGCAGGTGGCTAGAAATGCAGCCATCATGCATTCAGCAGCGAGTCCTTTTCATAAAATTAACAAAAAATTAACAAACTCATTCATTATTTTTAATATCTTCAATCCTTAATGCTTAGTAGGGTCTTGGACTTATATGGAAAATTGTGTGACATATACAACTGTGGATAACAGAGAGACTTTCAGTTATCTCCCAATCGTGCTGTGCACAGTACCTTTCAAGGCTATGTTTAATGCTAATGGAACTGTCACTGACATGTCAGATAATGCTACTGCATGACGATTTCTAAAATATACATAATTTCATACTAGAATGGACAAATCCTGCAACCCAGCAGAGGAAAAAGCAGTAGCAGATATGACTGGCTGCTGACCTGGTGAGGCATGAGCGTGGTTTACGGGGGAGGAAGGATCCTCCTACCGCTAACGTCACCTACACTAGCAAGCGCCATTGGCAAATGATGGCCAAAAATGTGTCCAATAAACTGGTCAACCCAGATCCTGTGGTCTGGGGTGGCAGGGTACAGATTAAGAAAGACTCCAGGATGGTATTAACCTCATATTGCATATCTGCCATTATGCCTGTTTGCCTGATAGGATGACCAAATGCAGAAAAGAACTCACTCAGAAAAACAGGTTTTACTTTTCAAATAAAATAAAAGTGTATTTTTATGTCAAAGTGCAAAGCATTGAGTCAGCCAGAGTGCTCATCAGTTCCGCTCTCCGGAGGAGTCTCTAGGACCTCCCTGGGGACTGCTGATGATGTGTGATGGAAAGTTCCAGATACTTCCACTGAGCACACTGATGAAAGCCTCCTGAGGAGAACAACAGCCCTAACAACAAACAAGGGGGAATGACCATATAAAACATAGCCTCCCCATCAGAAAAGCAGCTAAGGTACACTGTACTGGCCACCAGGTAGAATATGCTGCATGTCATGCAGTGTGTCTGTACTAAATATATTGGAAACTAAAGATTGAATTCCCAAACACAAACACATCATTCTCTCTACAGTTTACATTTTGCAGAGATGAAGTGAAATCCTTATTAGATATCCCGTTCTAAATCCTAAAGCAGTAAAAACACTTTTTTGTGTGGGGATTTTGTTTTGTGTGTGTATTCATATGAAGCACATCCAAGCCCTTGTCCTTAATAAATTTCCAAAATTATGGTTGGGTGATTTGTCAAAAAATAAATATGATACCTGAAGGTACTTACTTGTGATATGATATCTCAAGAAATTACACATCATGATATTTAGATTTTTTTAGATAAATTGAACAAAATGCACTGCAAAACATCCTGTCATGCAGTAGTATCAAATTTCAAGACTGAGCAGTATGAGCACAATAACATTAAGTGCTTACAAAAAAAAAAAATCAAACAATTGTAAAATATAAATAAATAAATAACTTTTGACAGAGAGGTTATAATTGTTACTGTGCAGTTTTTAATGTTACAATCTCTTTAGTGTTTGGTTAGGGCTTTAGCAGTTCTGAGTATAGCCAGGCATAATGTAACAAAACCTTTTCATATTGCTCACATTAACCATAAATATCTCATCATTCAAGTAGTAACAAGGCTCTGAAACCAAACAATATTAATCTAATTGGCAGTATCTACATTTAAAAATTAAATTGAAATAGCTGATTAGGTAGACTGCAGAAAGCATAGTTTGTCTCTGTAAAATGCATATATATATATATATATATATATATATATATATATATATATATATATATATATATATATATATATTGTGTGTGTGTGTGTGTGTGTGTGATTCCACAATGTATTCCACCATTTTATTTTATTTCATTTAAATATATTATTAACAATACATAAACAAACAGGGGACGTTTTTAGCTCTGGTCTTAGCCAAACAGGCACTGGAGAGCAGATGATCTAAATACCTCAGCTAACCCCAGGAAGAAGCCTGCTGGATAAGGCAACCGACACTGGAGTTAAAGTGAATAGCATCATCTACAATATCAGGCATGACTCATAACTTTCTGATGACATTTCAATGCCATCCACTTGCTCGCCTTCTGAATGTGGCAACAGTGCTGTGTGTCTGAAGTGTGTGGGCATCAGTTTCTAGAAAGAATGCCCACTGCTTTCTTCCACACTATCCTCCACACTGATTTAAAACCCATAGGTTTTATGAATAATGAGAAGAAAGCGTGTCTTTGTTTGTCTCCATAGGTTCCAGCTTTGTATGTCAGGCCTTTGCATGGTACACACATTAGGACTGATTTTGACTGATTTGTCATTCACCCTTCATTGTTTTTTTAGCCTTTATGTAAATGTAATATAAAACAGCATTATGTACCTTGGAGTGGAACTGTAATTATACACTCAGAGGTTTAAAACACTCACATACTCAGTGGGCTAAAAGAGTTGAGCAATTCTAACGATCCTCTCTGGACGTATCCAAACACAAGTCTTACACAGAAACAGACCGATGCTCAGTGTGCCACATGGGGTTCTGCTGGACTTGGATTATATTCCATAATGATTCGCCAAAGAGGCAGCTGGTGTTCCAATAATTAGGTTTATCAAATAACAGTGTCAATAAAAGTAGCCCTTAAAAGGTCTTCTAGTTGCTCTTCAGCTACTGTTTCCCACTGTGTACAACAGCCCAGTTCTCAGAATGCAGCTTCTATGTGCATAAAACAAAAGCGAGGGTGCTTCGCCCTCTGCCTGGCAAACTTCAACACACATGCCAAGCTCATCCAACACGCACCCCAGACACACCCAAGTCTGTCATTCCCTGTAAACACTGCAGCCAACATGCTGTGGCCAACATGCATATAGTCCAACCAGGTTTTGATTCAGCCACCTCAGAAGATCTCCTGGCATTCCACCATGTAACGTGTTGTGTGGAGCTCTGCGCTGGACACTGGAGTGTGGTTCAGATGAGCTGACTGCTACAACACAGATGGGCTTAAATAGAAACACAATTCCTTCTAAATTCATGTAATGTTTAATTCTAAAGAAAAACACACTGTACTGAGAATCATGTCTGTTACAGGAGCTTTGGCAACCTTTCTCAGGAAAAAAAAAAAGACAGAAACTCTTGGGGATTCCTGTCGAGGCTGTTTGGGATTTCCTGAGCATCTAATTTCATCTGCTTCACACAAGGAAATGTGTGGGGTAGAGTGAGCAGCATCATTCGTTATGTTCAGAGCTGATTACAGCGCACGATCCAGGCTCCGGCACGCCACTACAATCACATTTCCTCAGCTCCACGTGAACACTGGCAGTGAAAACAATCGCAGCGGAAAGTGTTAGTGGAGGAGAGAGCGAGCCGAAGATGGGTCGGTGGTGTGGGCAAAGCCATGAATTATTTATGCCACTTCATGGCTGATGGCTAAGCAGCACTGAGAGGACAATGAAAACAAGAAACAATTTTTGCTTCATTTGAGCGGCCTGGAGAAGGGGGAGAGCAGCAGGGTTCTGGAGCTGCACGCCAAGGGACACTCCATCTGCTATTATTACACCTGTGATGTCAAAGCCTCAGTGCACTTTGGTCCTTCTCAATACCCAGACAGACCGAAGGCCCATGGGAGTCTGTCTTTCTCTCTCTCTCTCTGCTTCTGTGTCTCTCTGGTTCTCTCTGTCTCTTTTTTCTCCCACTCTATCTGCATGGATGAGTGCACCTTCATTAATGGACAGAGAACATTTGGGATGACCTTGTTTCGCAACCTTTACATTGTGTATTTAGCCAATTTTCTTTTTTTCCCTTTTTTTAAAGAACTGATTCTGAATATGCACAGAATTACATAATTGCACCTACTTTAATTGCATTTGAATCTTATCTTATCTATGTCATCTCCACTAGAATTTTTTAAATACTGCTATTGAACCAGTTCCCATTCTCTCTGTGGATTGGATAACAGCACTAGCAGGCTTCAGTCCTTCCTCCAGGGCGTGCGAGTCCACCACCGCATTTCTGGAGACACTAAGCCATGCTGCATCGCTGAGTGACTCTGGGCACTTAGAGGAGAGCACAAACCACTCAGCTCTGTTTGGACACCATAGTGAAATATCACTTTGTCAAGCAGAGATAGCAACCCCTATTGTCCAGTCTGCCCTTGCAGCCTCTACAGGCTGGACAAGGGCAGCACAGAGGGCAGCTAGGTCTCTCTCTGAACCATAAAACCCACCCCTTCAGTACATTTACATTTAAGGCATTTAGCTGACACTTTTATCTAAAGCAACTTACAATTATGACTGAGGGTTAAGGGCCTTGCTCAGGGACTGTCAACAGTAGCAACTTGGCAGTGGTGGGGCTTGAACCAGTGAAGTACCTTAACCACTGAGCTACCACTGCCCACATGAATGACAGAAAATGTAAATGTTAACATGTCATCAGGTATGGACCATGTGACACCCATTGTCATAGACTTCACAGGCAAAAATAGGGTCCGTCTATGATACAGCTCTACTAGGGAGCTCAACTAATAATGAATGGCATAGAGCAGGCCACATGACCCAGACTGTTTTACCACAACTTGGCTTCAGCACAGCTATTCTAGACACTTCCATTTGCATTGCTTGGGAAAGCTGGGTTCCACTCAGAGCTCTATTTTTAGTTTCACCCCAGGAGCCAGGAAATTAAAAAAAAACTTACCAAGCACCACCACCCCCACCCCCATTTTTTAAAACTATTGCCATAGTTAATGTCAGAGAGAAAATGTCAGACTCTAATGCATCTTCTCCAACAGCTCATCTCCATTCATAAACCTCCTCCCCTATAATAAATGTATTTTTCTCTGTAGTATAGATTCACACTCAGCAGACTCTCCCTCTCCTAGATTAAGATGTAGGGCTTAAAGGGAAGCTCAGGGTAAGGTTTAAAGATTATGCAGGCATGGAGCTACATAATCTATGCTTGTGGTCTGCCTGCCTGTCTTATTCAAGTGTATCTCATCTCATTTCAGCCAAGCAATAAGACCATGCCCCTACAGTAGATGCATGACACCCCAGTACTCCATAAACCCCTCCTGTGACTACTACGGGTTATCATTTTGACTACTCTCACACAAAGCCCGCTCTTCATAATAATAGTTATTCATATGCAGCATCTTCTGACTAATGGTATGAGAGGTATCTCGAAGTCAAGCTTGAAGAGTCAGTGTGTGTGTCTCCCACACACACACTGACTCTTCAAGCTTGACTTCGAGACGCAGCGCAAAGCATTCACTCAGCATCAACTTAAACCAAGACTGGCGCTGCACTTAAAACTGATAGTGGTGAGAAGTCTATAGGGAAACATTAACAACAGAAAAGATATAAGAGTCGCATTCATTCCCTCTGGCAGCTGTCAATGTGGAGGGACGGGATATCAGCCTTACTGAGAGGTTATCTATGTCCGTGTCACATCAGCTTTAGAGCACCCCTATGCAGAAATATTTTTGAGCACCACATGTTTGAAGAGGATTAAAAGATTTGTGTACAATATGACATACACAATGTCAGTAGGCAGGAAGCCATAATAGGGCCCTTTCCACAGGAGCGCAATGGCCGTTCAGGAAAATGGTGGTGGCCGGTGATACTGCTCGTGAGAAGCCGTCGGTTTTGTCCTGGACAGCCACTGAAGGACAGGCAGTACTGTCTCAGAAAGCCATCCCCCTCTCATCTCCACTCAGACGTAACACCCTCCTGACAGCAGGGACACAGTGCCACTCTGTATAGCAACAAAGGCTGAACGCACCAGGCTTTCTACCCGATTCCTCACCCTGTACCGACCAAATGTGTGATGTTCTGGACCAGTGCTCTGAGATAAAAACTGATCACTTCTGAATTGTGTAGCTGGGTAAGGTCAGATTACAGGTCTCTGAGTGCCTTATTTCAATAATCCTAATGCCCTCCCATGGTGAATAGGGAGCAGTCTACTAAAAGTGGCTTTTCTTGTTTCATTCAGTAGATGTCTATTGGAATTTCTCTTTTAGAATAACGTTTAGTTGAGAGCTCCAGAAGGACAAAATGAGTAAATGCTTTCCTGAATTTCCTGCTGGCAGTAATGGAAGCTCAGAATCCAGTCAAAGAAAAAGAGGACAGACGGACAGACACAGACACCACAGCTACATGGGTCACTGGCCAAAACAAAATTGCTCTCTCCCTCACCAGCTGTGCTCTCAGACTGCGTGTCAGTCCACAGGCATCCCTGAGCAGGTAAAGGTCTACTGACCTGCAGCACAGTGCAGTCTCATGAGCAGCAGGCAGAATTAATTGGCCCCTGAATCACCATGGTAACTGCACAACACTGCAATGTACTGTGTGCTTTGAGAGCCCTTGTTTAAACAGTGACAAACTTAGTGACAAACAATTGCACATTAAGGTTACAGGGCATAAGTTGAAACTGCTTATGTAAAGTGTTTTAGGGAGCATTTGGGTGAAGTGTTTTTTTGCCAAGAAGTCTTTGGGGATTAGAATTATCTGTTGTGAAAAAGAGACTATAGTTTTAGCAAAACTTGGTTAAATACCCGACAACAAATACCTACTTTCTCAAACACTCAAAAATGAATTCAAATTGTTGCCACAATATTTTTTCATAACATACAAATGCACATAAATTATGAAATAAATCTATGAATAAATAGCCTAAAGCCAATCCAAGCTGGGGAATTCTGCAAGGAGAAACAGAATTTTTTATTAAGACCTTATCTCAGTTTCTAATGAAATGAAGGCGTTCCCCGGGCCATGCTGCATTTCGTAATCCATGATTACCAGCTTCCAGTGCTGTTATGGTTTTACCTGGTGCTTCTTCTCATTTCCATAGTCACAGCCCACTCAGGCACCTGCAGGGGGACTTCATATTTCTTATTGCTCCAACAAGCACCATTTCCTCTCAAGGGCATAACCCAAACAAGCATATCTCAGTGTGTGTATCTATATGTGTGTGTGTGTGTGTATGTGTGTGTGTGTGTGTGTGTGTGTAAGCATACATTTGTAGCAGAAACTGATCCCCGTCTCTTGCCAGGCGAGATTTGTGTCAGTACTGGTTACCTCCCTCCTGCATCAGCGTTGTCCAAATCTCCTTCACCATGAAACTCCCATCTGTGCTCCTAGCTCTGCCATTAGCGCCCAGTAAACAGGGGCCGGAGCTGAGAGCAGCAGCATGCTGTCTGGCGTCATGCACAAGCACATGGAAAAGGGCAACACCACACACGCCACACGGTGATTTCAATTAGGAGATAAGGACCAATGTAATAATGTCTCACAGAATTCATTAACGCTACCCATATCTACTACCATAATGCTTTCATAGGGTTGGCTGGTGCTGATGGAAAGGAGGGGTTGTTTTAGCTTGCCCAGGTTACATGTGTAGTGCTCTCATAGATAAGACAGGTCTGACATACACACACAAAGCCCCCTTCTCCTGTTCTCTCTCATTCTCTGCAGTTACTCTTGGTGTGATAGCTTAGAGCTGCCATCCACATGCATATGCCATTTCCTGGTGAAACAGCCAACTAAGAAGAGACTGAGATTGTGACACCCACACATGCACACATGTTCACACAAACACTTCCCAAGCCTCCGGTCCTCAACAAAGGGCACCACAGATGCGAACATCTCTGCTGCTCTAAAGGGCTTTTCTAATCATGCTCTTCAGGTGGACTTTAAGTTGAACACTTCACCTCAGAAACCTCTGAAAAGCATGCAGATGGTGCCTGACCTGGTCCTGGCCCCCTCAGCATCCTTATAGCATGACAAAAAGACCACAGCTTGGAGCATCTAATTGGCTCCTGGCAGGCTGACCTGTGCCGATACATGACCTTGTCTAAAAGCAACTAACCCTCTTTTCAATGAATTTTTAAAATGAGCCAAAGCGCAAAGGTAACCCCCCTCTCAATGGTATTAGACCACAACCCTTTGTCAAATTAAATCTTTAAAGGTGACCTCATCAATCATGGGCCATTTTGATCTTGCATGCATGAAAGTGGTGTCGGCTCATGAATGATGTGGTGCTGGTATTTGGCACCAGAGTGTGCTCATTGTGTCTCTTCACAATATCCCCTTCTGGTCCAAATCAGAAACCTGTGCCATTTAAAATTTCACAAAAGCGGACAGAGATAAGTGCACATGACTCTGAGCAGCCATCTGTTCCCCTCCGCACTCATTCATGAATGTGAAGTTTGTCAGCTTCGGCAGGATGAACCCTTCTTGGTCGATCGTTCAGAGAGTCTCCTCTCACTCCAGCGCTGTCTTCCATGCGCCACTTCAGTCACACCTCCTCTGCAAGCGTCTGCACTGACACACACATCCAGGCAAGTGAAGCCTTGGCTTCCACGCGTACGGCCCAGCCCCACAAGAACCCCCCCCCCCGAGCACACACTCCTGCCAGTGTTTACAGTCAGCGGACACCCCTCAGAGTAACGAGACACCAGCACTCTTCCTGAAATACCACAACTCTTTTAAAAATAAAATATCATAACGCCTGACGCCTCATCCCTGGTCATCCATCACAGGGGCTCTTGAAAGCCTCTTATCCCTCTTTACTGCCAGCCACACCATAAATCAGCCAGGGGGATGAAGGCAGGACGAAGGTGGGATGAACCGTGTGCAGTGGCTAGGCTGGGACCCAGCAAGGGAGCAATGGGATATTAGCTTGCGTCACACTGCTTTCATTATCGCCATTTTCCCGCAGACACTACGTTTTCTCATTAGTTGGATGCGTGGGCTGAGGGAGGGGCTGGCTGAAGGTGCAGTGATGGAAGATCAGGAGTGGAGGGTGCGGCATAGATGACACAGCACCATCGAGCATTACGCAGACACGCTTATTACCCTGCTATGTGTCACAGGTCTCCATGACATTTTGTTGAAATTGAAACTAAAATTCTGATATTCAGTTAACACAGATTTTTTTTTCTGATATAATTCACTATTACCCACAAGCTTTAAGAACTATTCAACAATGAAATGTATGAAAACATTTTATATCTAAAAAATAATTATGCCCCTATTGTTTTACAATACTGAATTCAAAATTTAAAAAAATTTCAAATATATTACAAAAATGGACAAGTTCACACTAACTGAAGTGTTTTCTTCTACTTGTCGGTATGTTGACAGCCGTTAGGACAGACTAGTCTGCAGTGCACTTTACACATCTTTATATTTGGCCTCTAAGCATGTACATGGTTGAGAATGCATGCATTAAATTGAGTGCACAGTACCATTGTGTGTTGTATGTGCATGCATGTGTGCGTGTGTGTATGTGAGTTTGTGTGTGCATGCAAGTGCGCGTTTGTATAAGTGTTTGTGTGTGTGAGTATGTGTGCGCATCTCTCTGAAAGGACAATGCTCTGAGAGGAGCAGTGCAGTTGGCTTGTGTGCTGTGAGTGGCCAGACGTGGGCCTGCTCTGATGCATGGTGGCCTCAGCAACCATGGCTCGCTTACATGACTTCACCTTCACTGCCTCTCCTTACTGTACACGCCAGCAGCTCCCTAAGGCATTCTGCATAATAGAATGGAGGAAATGCATCTTCAACATGGTTGCTACGGGTTTTGGCTCTGCAAAGTACTTTTGTCCATTTTTATAGATAACTGTACATAATACAGTGTGACAAACCACACTAGCAAAGGGACCTGAGATTGCTTTATCTGAAGCAGCTTGAGGAAAGTGTCTGATGCAGTTTTGCAAGTTGCCAGTTGGTGTGTATAAGCTTCCCTTACTTGATAACTATGTTAGTATTGCTGTTAAAATGTCTTGGCTGACCAACTACATTTGGGGTAGTGGAAAAATGTAGATTCCTCTTTTCATCAACTTATTCCTGCATGCTCTGTTCAGATCAAAACCCTGATGATTATATTACTATCTGACCTGTATAGGAATAAACTGTTAAACACTCAGTTAATTTTACTCACCAAGTGGCTCCACAATATCAATAAATATATGTACAGTGGATTGCTAGAGTCATCAGTGTATTGTTATATCCCTAGTTGCTGCTGGCTGTTTTCTTTGACTAGTGATACAAAAAAAAGTAACTCATAAAAAAGAAAAAAACTGTGAAGATCTCTGGGCCCAATCTGACCAATGGCACAGTGTACTTTTCCCAGAGAGACCTGATGAGCGGCAGTCTCTGCTGAGGGCTCTGCCCTACCCTGGAGAAGCATTTCAGTCAGCACTACGCTGAGTCAGACCTGGTCCGTCCTGCCCTGTCTCACTGAAACAGACTCTTCACTACTCACAGGCGATAAAAGAAAAAAATACTACACAAAAAATGAATCGTGTCAGAGTGAATTATGAAATGAAGTGACAACAGTTTTTATATGAGATGATTTCAACAATGAATCAGCTCCCCTACCCCTTACACACTGTCCCTCTCTCTTTCACTCTCTTTCACTCTGTTTCTCTGTGAAAACACACACACATAATCTCTCTGTCTCTCTTTCACACATACACACATGTACATATACAACACACTGCACACTAACACTGGCAGATCAGTCTGCTGACATTGGCCAGTCCCCAACAAACAAATCAGCATCCAACAAACACAGAAAGCATCCTGATCAAAACATGTTTTGCTATACAATATAAATATGATCACTGTTAAATTTAGGAAAGTTTTTTTTTTAATCTGAACATACAAAAAGTTATGTACAGGTCTATGAGAAAATGCAGTCCTGCAGTTTATGTCTACTGCACAAGCAGCAAAGCACTCTGCAATTGCCCGGCCTGTTTAGATCTTCATAATACATCTGTACGTTAACAGACAGGTTACTCACAGCTATTGCCAGCCTGCTATTGGAGCCCATTCTGAAAGCCAACATTGCCCATTAGGTTTGACATCAGACTGAAAGAAGACAGTAAAGACAAGATCACTTGATCTGAGTTCTGTGTCTCATACCTTCCACATTAGAAGCAGTCCTGCAGCCTCCATCTTAAGGCTAAGCACTGCTTTTTAGCATTACAGTGTGTCAATCCACACCGCTAATCCTGGGACTTATGCATCCCCTTTACAAGGGGTGCAAGCACAATGGAGAAGCACCGAGAACATCTTCCTTCTGCCTTAATTAATAGCCACCATTAATCAATACCCAGTAAGTGCACTTTATCATGCTCATTTGTCAAAAGCTGCGAAGGCTCCAGGGACCAATCAAAGACATGAAGCAACAGAGCGAAATGGTCTGGGTGCATGCCCTGGTCATGTGACCATTACAAAGCACATGGCAAATGGAGCTACCCAAAATGTCAACTGAATCCTTCACCCACACCAGCAACTCTTCCTGACTCTCCCGAATCCTCCACAAGCACTATGCCAAGCGTGGAAAAAAATAATGCTACATTCTCCATGTCTAGTCAAATGGAGCAAGCTTTATCCTCACAATGAAGCAACAGCAACAGAGCATGAGAATGGAAAGCCTTTACTCAAATACACAGATTGTGAGAATCAATTGTCTCTGATGATAAAATTACGCTGGACAAATGTCACTCTCATAAGAGCAGTCCATCGCACATCGCCTGTCGCTTAGCAACAGAGACTTGGATGATAGACTGTAGGTGTGTGTGCTAGAAGTGTGTGGGAGAGAGAGAGGGAAAATGAGAAAGAGAGACAGAATGAGAGCAAAAGAAAGGGTGGGGACTGAACTGAATGAAAGTCAGGCTGAGGCTGGGAGACTGAGATTGTTTATAGCTCACATATTCATAATTAATAATTATGAAATAGCAGATCTGTTAATTAGGTGCTGAAAACTTACATAAATAACACCTGTTTGCTAGCAAACAAATATGGCAGACTATCAAAGCTCTAATAATGAAAATCAGGATCAATCAGAATTTTAAAAAGACTGACAAAATAAGCAAATGAGTTGTGACCCCTGTGTGACAACTGGGGCACCAAGATCAACATTTTCTTCCTGTCATGTGATCTGACTTTGGTAAATGCAACAGTAATCATCAATTCAACAAAATCACCAATGTTGAGTTAGCTCTTAAACTGTTCATTTGCATCCAGATGGATTTATATAAGTCTATAAGTGTTAATTCAAAGTTAATTCTAGTTAATTCAGCACTGGGGATTTTGCTGTATGCCATCGTATTTCACTGCCAATGTTTTATTATACAGCAGAGATTAGAAGAAATTAATTACAAATATATCCCAATTGAGTAATCACCATTTATCATGAATAATTATTACTTGGTAAAATACATAATAAATAGTATCAAAAATAAGTCATCCTCTTTGTAGACCGTGCCAACTGGTTACATAATGCAGGCAGGGAGATGTGACGTGGATCATGAAGTAAATTTTAAAAAATGGTATTTTGAGGCAACCATCTACCCGACCTTCCTTTTTTAATGAGGTAAACACAAGCCAGAGTTTAGCAGCTGCACATTCTATCTAAGCACAGATGTTGACAAGCTTAATACGGTACCTTTGACACAGAGGAAAAGGTATCACATCTCAGGTCAAATCTTACCATGCTGAAAATTATGACAAGGGCCTTGCTTCACTGCGAATGCATAAAGGCACTATGGCTGGTTCAGGCCCCACTGCTGCCAAGTTGCCACTGTTGGGCCCCTGAGCAAGGACCTTAACCCTCAATTGCTCAAGTTGTACTCAGTCATAATTCTAAGTTACTCTGGATAAAAGCATCAGATAAATGTCTGTGTCATTCTGAAGGCCCTGCCCGTGTCATTTTGAAGGAGATGGAACACTGCAGCACAGGTTCACATATCCAGGAGACACAAGACCAAATATTGTCACAGTATTTTTAGAAGCAGTAAGTAGTATAACAGTGTCCTGACCATACTGCAGAATTCATGTCAGGCTCTAGAAGAGGCACCTTTCTCTCCAACTCTAATTCTACATATGAAAAGTGTGTCTCAGGGAAATGCCAGTGATAAGTTTGGCTCAAAGATTGAGGTGAAGAGATAAAGGCTAGGGACCTGCTACAGCTTCCTAAATTAGCCTGGTTATTTTTAACTTTAATAAAGCCATTGTCACAAAGGAAAATGCCATTACAAGACTTAGCAGACAACCAGCTACAGAATGCAGTGGTACACTAATTACGGTAAAGGTTAAAAATGAAGGTGTCATCTGTGTCTTAATTATTTTTATTGCCAGGAACCTGACAATCAGCCCTTTCTTTGATGATATGCCCTAAGGTTCACAACACCAAATCAAAAGTCCATCCTAGAAAGGCCTGTATGTTATGTGGCAGTAAAAACAGGATGAGAGTGTAACCAGACACTATAGTGTGGTGGCAGGACAAACAGCAGCTAAGGTGAGCCAGTATTCAGTTACACAGAGATCATAAGTAGACCTTTTGCCCTACTGTTCTGCCTCCCAAGCCCTGCCTTGCCAGGCAGCCACGGTTTCACACCCCATAACTACATAGGGACATGAGGGAGGGCTGTATAGAGGCAGACTAGGAGAAAAAAAAAAGTACTGGCAATACAGGTTATAGCAACACAAAGCTTGAACTACATATTTCATGTTTCTGTGGTGAAGAAAATTGCTGCACTGCTGATCTGAACATAGACTATGAATAAAAATCCAGTGTGAATTCTTTAGAAAAGGCCTAAAGACAACAACGTGCAGAAGACTAAACAATATAGTTCAGATGCAGTGAAGGTGGTTACAGTACGTGTTGGCAGTCGCGTAGCACTGGGTAGGATGGAAACCCAGCAGCGGCTGAGATATCTCAGCGCCACTAGTCGCTTCAAGCGCTGCCGATCAAACGGCGATGGGTTTAGTTGATCAAACTGCTCAGAGTGGTGAGTCATACAGCCCCAGCCGTGCACGCACGGACCGCTAAGCTACACGAGCCCCAACAGCAACTATAGTTACAAGAAAGGTCTACTGACCTTATGCAGCGATTGACTCTTTCTATGATTTAACTTTTTAACTACAACATTCGTCTAGTTATTACCTGTAGGCTGGATGGAGATGTAATATTGTTGAAAGTCGCGGAAAATGGCAAATACATTAGCTAGCCAGCTAGGTTAGTTAGCGTTAGCTACAGCTGCCATTTGAGGACGCTTTATCTAGTTACTTGTACCGGCAGCTGTAATTTAAAAATTGTTTCATTTTTTTAATATTCTACCTTGGAAATGAAATTGTAATATCTGCTGTTTTCACAATATTATTATTCAATAAAATTCAAGCACATTATTCAGTAAAAGTAATTATTGAATAATGTGCTTGAGATTATGACGCATTTTAGCTGTGTCCACTCACGTTATGAACTAAATACATGGGAAGGCCGACCGATGGTTATTAACCTCACTGGCTATAAGTCACTGCGTGATCAACATTGTAAATGTAAATGATCAACATTTCTGGCGCTTAATCGTCACTATTGGAAGTGTTGGATTTAACCAGATTTCTTATTTTATGTTAGCAAGCAAATAACTATATAGCATAGAAATGCGCAAAAGAATCCAACTGAACATAATTCAGGCTTATGAAAATAAAAAGCGATCTACTCTAGATTCTTCCGAGAGCATTGCGAGCTATGAGTGTGCTAAAGATATGACAGTCGCTAGCAAGCAGCTACATATCCATGGTCCTCCCGCAGAGTAGGAATAAGGAATGAATGTTATTGTTTTACGTGTCTTTTTGATTGTATTATAGCAGTTATGTTTTGCATATGATATTACATATGCCTGTTTGCTCGTTTCTTTGGGCTAACTAAAACGCCATTGGGAATGAGGCGCGAATGAGTATATATTAATATCATTGTTGTTGTTATTTAATATAATGTATAATAATGGCGTATATTGTAGCCTATTGTTTAACTGGCTGATTTTCAGGCCGGTTGGTTGGTATTTTAAATGCTTGCGAAACAATCTATCTTTTGCTAATGTGTATGTTTGTGTGGAGGTACCCGACGGGTACGGGGTAGTGATGATGGTTCTTGCGAGTACAAGGAAATATAATCCTGCCGGCGCGTTGGCGCCACTATTCTTAGATTTCGTGTCTAGAATATAGTATTTTACGGTGGCCGAGAAGTCCCATTGGGATACAAGTTACCCTTCACGCTGCAAATCAGAGCATGCGCTGCAAATACACCGAGCGTGTTCATCAAAAGACAACACATGCGGTACAAACGTGATGCAAATTCACGAACTATATACACAATCAGAAAACACTTTATTCAAAATGATAACACGTGCTATACATTTTAGAAACGCTGTGCAAATTCAGAAAACACATTCAATTTAAGATACACTGCAAATCCAGTCACAATAAAACGTGTGTAGTTTCCGTTGGACCCGGGAGTGTTTCATGTATTTTCTGAAGTTGCATGCGTCTATTTTGGGGAGTTTTGCGCCGCGTTTCGTAAATGTAGTGCACGTGTTTTCATTTTGATAAATATGCTTTGTGTATTTACAACGCGATGGGTCACTGCCACTAGCTAGTTAGAGATACCTAAGCCTAATGTAAGTTGCTATGGCTTGATATTTTAAAATACTTCAATTAGCTACAAACCTCCCTCTCGTCTTTCAGTTGTTAGGACTAGGCTGGACGCCCCCAACACGTCCGTGTTCACGAAGAACAAAATATCTCAGGAATTAATGCATTCTGTCAATCACAAGTATCCTGATATCTAACTGCAACCCATATGATGATGATTTAGAAATACCAGAATCCTTCATCCAAGATAAATATAGAGTGGTGGTGAGATTAAACAAGCGCCAACACGTGAGTCTTCTAAAGCTAGACTTCCAAATAGTGAAGTCTGTGAGAAATCCTTAAGATAAAGGTCAACCCAGTAAGACTCTCATTGATGAAATTACAGAAATGTCTTATCTAAATGTCGAATGCATGGAATGGAATGCCATGACATTCTGCGTTTTAAAAGAGCTGGCGGGCCGTCTTATGGCAAAATGCGTTTAAGAATAACAAGAATAGGGACAAATATTTTTCAAAACATCCTATTACAAAGCAATACTTAAAAAAAAAAAAACTTATTCACTTATTGTAACCAGTGATATTAGCAATATGCAGTAAGCCAGAACATTTTCTCAAAAGAAAAAAGGGGTTAAATATGATGCATTAGAACAAAGAAGAGCATATAACCAAACCATGTTCAACTGACTGCTTTTAATTTGTTGTATTACAATGGTCAGTGAAATAGATTTGTGTCATGTTGCAGTGTGAGTACAGCTGATGACTTAAATGTTCATTATAGTGCGCATACCCCTTTGAGTTCTTTATTGTTCTTTGGGGGTACGAAGATGAATGGGGTTAATTTCCCCTGACTCTACTGCTGTCAGAAGCTGTCCATTTTCAGAGACACAGTCCACATGTTCCTGACCTTCTGGGGAAACATAAAATGATCTTATCTGTGATGGAAGCTCTGTGTAAGGATCTGGCTGAGACAGAGTATATCACCCATTTCACATCACAGTAAATGAGTGCATCTCCATCTCAGACCCAGATAGGCTATATCATCCGAATAAAGTATCTGCTCATGGGAAATGTGATGATTATGCAGTGATCTATACTTTTGTGCTTCCCACAGGTCCCCCTTGCATTGCTGTTCCACAGTCTTTCTTTCCCATATTGGAACGTAACTTAATAAGGCATTGAATTGTTGACCCAGATGTTAATAAACCATTATTGTACCACATTATATATGATAAAAGTCATAATGAGAGTATTAGCAAGACTTCTGAGCCATTACAGTTAAGTAAAGTATTCCACTGTCTGAGTGTCTCACTGTCACAGGCTCAGATCAAAAATGAATATTCTTAATGCAGATCAAGCCTAGACAAACCAAAATAAAATTCCAAGAGTATGAATGAACCGACTTTTCAATCTTTTAAGCTGCTGTTTACTACAGCTGTGGAATTACTGTCAAACGCTGACTGTTTTTTTGTTTGGTCGGTTGGTTTCTTTGTTTCCCCAGGAGACAGCATTTATGGGAACAGCTAGTATCCCCAGGAGTTCCAGGCCTGGCGCGCTTGCTGGAGACTGATCTCGCCGCAAACACAAACACGGCTGTGGACCTCTGCATCCTGCACACTCTGCCATGCTCAGCAAAATGCTTCCAATTTTGCCTAGCAAAAAAAATGGGCATAGAGCATATGACACTCAAAGCAATAGGGCCCTTATCTCTGTATCATGATCAGCTCAAAGAGTCATAAATTATGTCATATTTGCCCATGCTGTTTGCCTACTGGCTTCATTTTAGCTGGCAGTTGATCACTCACTACCAATAACTGATAATCAGTTTGTTTAATATTGGGATGGGGTAGAGAATGTACGGAGAAACCTGTGGCTTTCTTTGCAGCACTATGATGAAAGAACCAGTTGCTGTTAGACATTAGATGTGCTCCATCCATCTCTGCTTTTAAATCTAGGCTAAAGACAGTAAGAATTAAATGCTACAAAGAGCTTTAACACAGTCATCATTCGAAATTCCAGGCGGAGGGAGTCCGTTATGAGATAAACCTCCATGTTACCAAGACAACTAAGCATTTAAAGAAATCTCTTTAAAGATTGATGTCAACATCTTACATAAATCCTTAACACTGAGGATTGAAATGTAGGCTAGTTTTGATTGGTAAAGCTTAGAAATCATTTGAATTAAACTGGTGTGCCAGTAACTTGCATAATAATGCTTGCATGGGGCTAAATGAGAAGTAAAAATGTTCTGTATGTTTAAGACAATGCAAATATGACCATGCTAAATGTCCCCACTAGATCCTATCACTATTAGGCACCTTAAAACTATTAGTTGATTATTAGTTTAATATGCATGCTCATCAGAAGTATTTTCTATTCATGATCTGAAATAGCCATTAGGCTGTTGAAAGCAGGTCAGTGTCAAAGCATATGGAAAGTCCTACCAACTGTTCCTGTATTATATATGGCAGTGAGGATCTGCAGATAGCTTCAAAGGGGCAGCATAGACCCTAAGAATAGGTCTGAAGTGAACAGCAGTTAACTAAGTTTCCTACACTACAGTAACAGCAGGCTTGTCAGGAGCTCAAACAGACCTCCTAAACTTATCAAGCAGATCAAAAGTTGGCAAAACCATTTCAATAAGAATAAAAATAACATCTTATTTGACAGAGATGCCTTGAAGATGTATAGTGGATTAATAATTCACAGAAATTTAAGAAAAGCCTGAATGTGCAATAATATTTCACCAAGGTCAGTTGGGTATTTTTACTCTATTGATTTACACAGACCTGAACTATCTATCAACCACAAAACACAATAAATTATGCAAGATAAGTATCTGTGTCCACAACAAATGAGCACAATGAACACTAAATTATAAATATGGGATTTCACTTTTGGTAGGTGTTATATTTGTTGAATGTCTTACAGTAAGTTTTGCCACTCAAATGCACATAATCTGTCATATTTTTTTGTTTGGGAGTGGGGGGGGGGTGAATTGCAGATTATGAATTGCAGGCACATTAGTCACATTTAATGTGACATTTAATTATTTAATGTGTCAAAGGGTACATTTTTAAAAAACTGATAACACATGCCAAATAAGGACAGAAAGGTTGTTGCAAAGATGGACTGTAGTGGATTGTCCATGATCACCAATCACCAACCAATCCAGCCAACCACAGGATAGTGACTTTAAAAAAAGCATTAAAGAAAAAAAACAACAACTGCAGACTAATCTTAACAAAAATGTTTTATGTTACTGAAAACCATATCTAACATAACAAAAATGTTACTGAATGTTGTATGCTTTATAAAGGACTACTGTTTAAAAGGCAACTGTATCCTGTACACACACACAATGTCACATTACCTGCTGTTGAAAGTGGAAAAAGTAACACGATGTGATAAGTCCTTTCACCCATTTCCCTCATCCATATGGTTGAAGAAAGCAAAAGATGCTTTTAACCTATAAATATTTTGCCAACTGTTGCAAACCTGGTGTTGGATCTATAAGAGCATGGTCAGCATCTCATTGGAGTCTTTGGGTACAACTGCTTATCACAGTTGTATAACAGCTCAAGGATTATAGGTCCACTTTACAGGTGCAGGTGCCCCCCATGGTACAAACGCGCTTCCTTTATGATGTTCCAAAATGATTATGTAGTTGTACACAATCCTCCACAAATCCAAGCCCTTTTGGCAAACTGTTAAAGCTCATATTAAGATCTATAGAAAATACAAGTAACATGATTTTTCTAAACAATTTCAAATTCACCAGCAAAGACTGCAAATGATCTCAAAAAGGGACCCAAGTTACCAAACCATCATAACTCCACAGAATATTAATTAATAATTAATTTAGCTAGCTAGCTAACTATTATAAGAGGTCATTTAGATTGCTACTCTGCTCAAGTTTGCATTGTTTATTGTATTTTAATCATCAGGAAACAGCTTATACTGCATGTCCAGCATGGCCAGTTCCACTCCTAGAGTACCCATTCACAGCACAAAGGAAGCCCTTTGTTTTATATCTAAGCACTGAAGGATCTAGCATCCAACTTATACTGACTTTAAAATGAATAAACAGTTGTATGTATGTCAACTCTCATAAGATGACACATCATTTCACTATTTGTGGGGTCATCAAAAACTGAGCATTGATCTTTATTTAGTCTATTTAAGAGTGGCTTTCCTATGTCTGAAACCTCCTTAGTTTCCATATACTGCATGAAGTTGAACTGGAGGTCATCTGTCTTGGGTGGTAGATTTCTTTAGTCCACTGCTTTTCTTTCTATTTGAGACATGATCTAATACAAGGAAATAAACAGTTTTCAGCCTTCATGTCCTCGAGGACAAATCCTACACAATCTGCTTCTGTAATCTGATAGTTTTCTCAGTAAAAAACAGGCCAAAGAAGGCATCTTGGGCTATAACTAACAGAATCCTTGGCTTGGGAGATTTTATTACTTTAAATGGTAAATGATGTAGGGTGTAAAATTACAATTTATTAACAACAGATGAATTAAACTAAAGTCAAGAACTTGTTAAATGTGTGCATTATAGTCAGTATCTTATGTTTTATTAATATGTTTATAAACATATTGGATTTTGATCAAATTTCCGTAAATCAAAGTAATTGCATGTGTATTGTCATACCACCCCACCCCCCCTAGTACACTACACTACCCAGCAGGCTGTTCGTCACCCAGCCAACTACTCATCCAACCACAGACATTCCATCAGATCATAATCACCAGAAAACTGATTTCACTTGGGACTATGTATATAAGCCTGCCTAGATACTGTACCTGGTTTTGTGTTTCTCGATTCTGATTTTGATTCTGCCCCCCTTTTTAGAGTTTTCCTGCCTGGTTTTGGATAGCTTTTCTGGTTTTTGACACTGACTGCTTTTTCTTCATGATTCGGATTACCCCTGACTTTGTCCTTTTGGTTTTGACCCTGGTTTGTTCATCCACCACTGTGTTGGAACACCAATAAAACTCCTATTTTATATCCGTGAACGTCTGACTTTGCCTGGCCCAGCATGTGTTTTCGAAAATTCCTGTTAATCTATTAAACCTGCTAAAATTGCACTTGCTAAAACATAAAAACATTTATAATTGAGTAGGTTAAGTTCCACTAATATTGCAATATGTTCCTAACATCTACTCCAATGCAGGGTCTTTACAACTAGCATGTTATGGATGAGGCTGTTTGAGCATCTATAGTTGACAACATAAATACCTGGAGCAGGGTTTCAATTGTAAGATTGTGTTTGTATTTAGCAAAGAACCTCTAAAGGTTATTTGATTTTTCTGCTAAGAAAAACATTAAATGGAATGACACTCTTGAAAGACATGCAGATGGACATAGTAGGAGAATGGATGACTGATTCAAAGGCACATTAATATACCACACAGCCATTCAATTTCTCTGCACTTGGCTGCTTGATGCGCATGCTTTTGTTGTTGTTTGCTTCTGCGTGGTGTAAATCTGCAGTTGCTGAGGTAATTGGAAAGACAAAAAGACAAATGCAATTTCCCTCAGAGCACAAACATCTCATCAAAGTCAGAACCATAGCAGCAAAGCATGATGCTTAGAATCAACTGCTATGACTGGCAGGGCTCGAAACAACACAGAAATTATTTGAATCAGAAATCAGACTTTTCTTTAACAAACAAGCAAAAGATATATATATAATAATATATAATATATATATTTGCTCACCATCTATAATGTACATTCTAATTAGTTAAAATAAAGAATATTACTTAGTGACCTTAGTATATGAGTTTATAGCTATTGTATAACTATGTTCTGAGTGTACCATTTGATCACGGATCCCCAACTTGGCTTTTCAAAACCTGCCTCCTGCTGAGGGTAACTGACACCCCCACCTAGTAAACATACCTCATATGTACCTACGCATACATCCCCACTTACTCCATGTAACACATATGTGCCTTCACATACAGCTCATGGCTCTTGAAAACACTGATTGTTTGCTGTGTAATAAAAGGGTTGAAACAGAACTCTGCAAATGGGGGAGAATCTCCATGAGATCTACATTGGCGTGGCATTAGAGCCAACTAGTGTCAACCAGCACCAGCGGTGTCATTTATTGCTGGTGGGTTTCCTCCTCTACTGCTATGACAGGGAGAGGGAGAGGGCATGACCTCTGAGAGGTTGAGACCAGGGCAACAAGCTCTGTTGCTGTAAAATGACCCATCACCTCTTGCCGGGCCTCTGCCTGCCGTTTTCTGCTCTGCTGGAGACACACAAAAAGAGCAGCCCATCGGGAGAAGGTAAAAGGAAAGAGGAGAACAGGAATGTTGCATATGGCCATCTTCTGAGAGGACAAACTGCATGCTTATGGCCTTGAGGGTTTCTATAGCTATAGGGTTGGGTGAGGAAACTGTGTTCAGGTCTGCCCGAACACTCTAGCTGTCAGTTAGTGTTCAGCCTGTCCATCTTGGTACACTCATGATGCCCATGTCAGGTACATTTCTATAAGACATAAAACTGTCTAAATGTCAAGCTACCCTAGCTACAAGTGTCTGCTGAATGAAAGTGGTAGAGCTCAGAGACGGCTATAAATCTCCCACTGTCCCCGGTCCCTATTACATAAGAACTGTTGCATTTCCTCTGTGGCCTCTGTTGGGCACACACAGACAGACAGACAGACACAGACACACACACACACTCCTCCACATGTATTCTTAAACAGACCTATGTGGAAAAATCACTGCCAGCTAAATGGATTGAGCAGGGAACGCTGTCAAATTTGACATCCGGCAGGTAATTAAAGAGCACATTTAATTTCCATGGCCAGTCCCCAGAGTCAGTTTAACTGCTCCTCGATGCCTAGCTTGGGTTACGGCGCAAAACGTGCATGACTGTGTTGACACTCGAGAGCCACTACCTAATTTCTTTGGCGACCTGGGACAACTTTGACCCCAACCCTGTTTATGGAGGCGAAAAGCTGGAGCAGGAGTTGCCAGCTCACAGACCTGTCAATGCTTTCTATTCCTGGAGGGTGGAAACCTGTTCCTTAAAGGGAAACAGGTACCAGTGCTAGAGGGGACGGAGAGAGAACTGATGCAGCTGGAAGTCAGGAAAAGATGTGTTGCTGCTGGGGGTGGGGAACAGGGCTAGAAATGGAGGCAGATGGGGAGAAGCAGAGAAAAGAGAGAGAGAAGGACAAGCTGGGGTTCTGAGTAGGTGCCAGCACTGATCCTGCAGCAGCTGCGCTCGTTTGAGACAATGCTTAGCAGGGCAGCTGTGTGGATTTAGCCCTCCAACTCAGCTCCACCAACCATGGTGATGGTGAACTGCTTCCCAAATCTCTTCACAAGTCACCATTAGCATATCAAATCACAGCTTCGAAGGAAAACTCCCATACAAAACCGCAATACAAAATGATCGTTAATATGCACTCAGCATTCATCCGCATGACATGTGCTGTCCACATGGACAGTTAAGAACAGCCAGAAGAAATCACTGCTCTTATGAAAGAAATTGTTTGATCATCTTTGTTATGCTGCAAACTGTGGTATTGAAACAGTGAGTGCAATGAGGAGGAGCACTTTGATGTTAGGCGTGAGTGGATGCAGGATGTCATTATCTTCCCCACACTAAATATGAGCAGGATCATTATTTGTTTCTTACTACATTTGCTTAACAGTCTCACAATGATAATGCTTCCCTATTGCATACCACTTACAGTTATGTGCAAAATAACAGCAGTCTAACATCACTGATGTATTTAATTACTGATTTTGATAGAAAAGATAATACAGCAGGGGAAAAAAATTCATGACTAGGTGTAGCCGAGTACTGGGCAACCAACAATCAACAGTCATGACATGCTCACTGCTAATTGGGTGTAATTGACTCATTTAATGAAAGGGGCGAGTTCAAATTAATAGCAGTGTGCAGTTCAATTATTGAGGTCATTCATTCCATGAAGAAACAGGTGTCAATTATGGCCCTTATTTAAAGAAGGAGGGCAGCAAATGTTGTACCTGCTGGTTTTAGCTCTTTCTCAGTGAGTAAAATGGGTCGTTCCAGACATTGTTCCAAAGGAGAAAGAACTTTGATCAAGAAGTTGATTGCAGAGGGGAAAACATATAAAGAAGTGCAGAAAATAATTGGCTTCTCAGCTGAAATTATCTCAAATGCTTTAAAATGGCAAACAAAACCCAAAACACATGGTAGGAAAAGACATACTAGAATAACAAGAATGGCAAAGAAGCATCCAATGATCAGCTCCAGGGAAATCAAAGATGATCTTCAGTTACCCGTGAGTACTGCAACAATCAGAAGATGCCTATGTGAAGCCAAACTATTTACGAGAAACCCTCGTAAAGTACCATTGCTGAAAAAAAAGACATTTTGAAAAGGTTACAGTTTGCCAAAGAACATGCTGACTGGCCTAAAGAGAAGTGGTGCAACATTCTATGGACAGATGAGAGCAAGATTGTTCTTATTGGGTCTAAAGGCCACAGACAGTTTGTGAGACGACCCATAAACACTGAATTCAAGCCACAGTACACTGAAGACTGTAAAACATGGAGGGGCAAGCATAATGGTTTAGGGATGGTTCTCATACTTTGGAGTCAGACCCATTTATCGCATACCAAGCCCCATGGACCAGTTCGAATATATCAAAATACTGGAAGAGGTCATGTTGCCTTATGCTGAAGAAGAAATGCCCTTGAAAGGGGTGTTTCAGCAAGACAACGACCCCAAACACACCAGCAAGCGGGCAACATCCTGGTTCCAGACCAACAAGATTGATGTTATGAAGTAGCCAGCCCAATCCCCAGACCTCAATCCAATTGAGAATTTGTGGAGTGACATCAAAAATGCTGTTTTTGATGCAAAACCCAAGAATGCAGAAGAACTGTGGAATGTAGTCCAGGTAAGCATTGCCTTACAATATTTGTAATAAAAATGACCCAAAGCTTTGCATTTACAGTAAAACACTTAATGCCCAAGTGAGGTTTGTTATCTAAAAGAGTAATAGAGTCATCATTCAAAACTATTTGAAAAGCTCACATAATTTTACTATTTCCCAAATAAATTCTACGCTTGTAGTGTTCTTACAGCATGAAAGGAGTTAAGTGTGAAATCACGTGCATTTTCTGCATTGTGTGCTGCTCGGAAGCACTGCAGGTCTAAAGAGCAGCGCCAACGGAGCTCTCCATGGTTCTGAAACCGTGAATTTCAGCAGAATCACATGTATTATGCATCCCATCTGAACTGAGAGACTTAACACTTGCAACACTCAAGCAAAGCAAATTCATTTTGCACTCTAGATGTGGTGGAGCGGCTGAATGCTAACAAGCCCTGTGTTGCAGAATGGCCCTGCCCCATCAGCGAGCAGGAGATGCTGAGCAGCAGTGGCAAGGCTGCAGGGAAGATACAGGGCATCAGTATGCAGGAATACAACAACAGTGTATGAACACCAGAAGGAAGTACAGTTCCCTTTATCACTTCAAAGACCATACGCAGGAACCTAGACAATCAAACTATAAGAACTGACTCGCAGAGAATTTTCATTTTGACATCAGGCATTTGAATGCCTATGGTATGCCTGGCGGTACGTCTATGGGAGATAACATGTACACGTGTGTGTGTTTTATATAATTACTCTGACTTTATACTATAGGCCTTCTAAATCTTGTGTTTGAATTATTAGGAATCACAGGCTTAACCTACAAGAAGAATGTTGAAAATATTTGAGGAAAGTGGATAAGTGTTAAGATATTTATACTGAAATGTTATGTCAATTTCTCTGAGGGGATAGAAGAAAGGCCTTTTCAGGTATAAATACTCACATATTATATAGAGTTAACTGCATTATATACTACAATAAGTTAAATCAAATTAAATGTATCAAAATTAAATCAAATTATATGTATTAAAATGACAATGGTTGTGCTCATGAACAGTTGTTATGGAAGTTTAGAATTTTTTGGATCACAAAAATATTTTTTTCATCCAACTAAATATGTTCAATATACTGCCTGTACTGTATCACTTTAGTCCAAGAAAGTATATCTTATACTAACTAAACTAATCAACCAGGGGACATATATTCATTAAAGGGAGCAGTTGCAACTGCTCATTAATGCAATATTTCTAAACAGAGAGCTGAGTGATTTAGGTGATAAACAGATTCAAGAAGCCTCAGAATTTATAGAAATGAGGAAACAAGGCACAATCATGAATAAAATGTTTCTGGTTATCCAGACAAGTGTGCAATGTATATCAACATTTATTCTAATACCTTTCAGTTTGGATACTTTTTTCCTGTGTAACTATAAACAGATCATCCTTCCTCAGGCCCTCAGGGGCTGGCTGTGAAACTCAATAGTTCTGAGGCTATTGACTGATTAATACTTTGTCTTCTCTGAATGTCAATGTCTATCAGTCAACAACAAGGTAGTGTATTATCATCCATTTTTAATGAGGAGTTCACAATGAAACAGAGCCCCACCGGACAGCATCTGTACATGATGTCTACATGTCCAATCACTTAAAGGCAACATGACAGCTTACTCTATAAAGGCTCATCTCACTTTTAGAAAGTGCACCTTCTTTCTGTGCACATAAACATTGCTAGAGCCCCTGAGGCTCTGGGGAAAAATTAACATAGAGATGTTTATTTAGCCAATAGGTAAGAATACAGAAGGTGGAAATATATTCTTTAATCTAGATTACATTGCGTCATTCTGTAATGCTGGGTAAAACCCAGTAATGAAGCAAACAGCTAAAACACTGCACATCTTCTTAAAATGATGGCAGCCAAACACTTAACCTTTAAAGACCCATGGAAACCATTCCATCTTATCACACCTTTGTACTTTAGTGCATGCTTGGTGCCAAACAGGTTATTAACATTTCCTGCCACCAGTGCCACAACCTGTTATTAGCATCTCAGCACATGGGGGAGATGGAAGCACATGAGTGAGCAGCCCACGTCACTGGAATGTCCTCTACACAACGCTCCTCCCCTGCCCAGCTCAATGCAGCACCACGCACCACTCAAAGCGGCAATTATGAGGTTACGCTTACCATGAGGCGGGCAAAACAGCATGCAGTATGCTTCAGGTTGGACAAGCTAGTGAGCCGACACTTTCCCAGCCGTAGAGCTAGACCCGCTCCTGTAGTGTCAGGCTACTTTACAATAGTGGGCAATATCAGGGCTGCAGATATTTCAGAAGAGTGTCCCAAAATTGGAAGATTGGCACTGGAGATGTGAGCCTGTTTTCTTCTTTGTTTTCTTACTGGATGTATAGTGGCACAAGAGGGGGCATGAAAAGATGGGCTTTGGAAAGCAGAATTAGTACAGTGAGGCTAAGGTCACAAGTCAACAAAAATATCCCAGTATATATATATTTTTGCAGATAAAAAAGTCAGCAAAAAGAATCCTGAACGTTAAAAAGGAATTGTGTATGTAAAAGCCAGCATTTATGGCTTTAAAAAAAAAATTTAATTAAATAAATCTTACTGTAAATAACTCTCCTGCTGTCCTTTAGAGACACCTAAGGCAAAGTATTATCCTCCAGAGCAGCCACATAAAGTAATGGGGAAACAATAACACAAGATTAGTTTGGTTTGAGGGAGACACTAGTGAGAGTAGCCAGCACCAAGGACAAGTACCACTCAGCCACTTCAAAGACAACAGCAGCTGAAGCAGCTCCCTCTCCCCAGGTCCCAGGTCCCCCAGCTGCATGGAGCTCCAGAACTGGCTGCAAAACAGTCTCAGCATTGCAGCTTGTGTCGGACAATGCTAATGGTTTTGCTCCTGCCAGTAGGCCCTGGACTTGAAGGCTTAGCCCTGGCTGGCTGTCCCTACTGCCTTGCATGCATCCCCTGGGCTTCTCAGAGTGAACCATACCTTCCTGCTGAACCTTGACACTACATATTTCCTTCAGTGCTGAGATACTATTAATAGTGTAGTGATGAGAAAAAGAAAACATAACAGCATGACATGAGCAGGGAACTATTTCTACATTGTGTCAGATGTAGGTATGGTATGATGTGTAGCTTTACAAAAATTACTTTTAATCCCCCTCAAAGCCCAAACTTGCATGTAGGGTGGATCATGACAAAAATTAACAAGTCTGAAAAATTGATACTTTAGTGCCTCTGTCATCAAATGCTACAGGAACAACAGCAGCAGTGTGCAAATCAGTTACAGCTCAAAAATTTAGCAGTGGTAATGGGTCATGCTTTTACCTGCCTTGGCCTAGCAGATGAGTATCAACAAAGCATGTCAGAAACCCAAGAACTTCCATTACCGAGACTGCAGCTGGAAATCAGTCCAGCAACCAAGATACAGAATACTTAAACAAGCCTACAGACCACATACATGTGTGTAGACCACATACAAAGCCTACACACCACATTCACAAGCATACAGACCACATACACAAACCTACAGACCATGAACACAAGTCTATATTCCACATACACAAACAAAGCACATACACAAGTAAAAATTGTAAACTAGGGATGATGGAGATCATCCTGAACCAGAATTTGAATGCATGTTTCAGGTTTCACAATGCAAGTAAATGATACATAAACGAAGAATAACTATGCTATAATTTCCTACCATATTCTATTTATAATATGTACATTAAAACCTTAAAGATCCACTATGTGTAGATATAGTTAAAAATGTGCAACATTTATTGCATATATTACAGATACTTTACAGAATTTCCTTTGTTTTTGTTTTTTTTTACACTCACCGGTTACTTTATATGGGACACCAGACTAATCCTACATAAGACCACCATTTGTTCTCAGAACAGCCTCAGTTCTTTGTGACATGGACTCCACAAGGTGTTGGAAACATACCTTTGTTATTCTGGTCCATGCTGAAATGATTTCTTTACATAACTGCTGCAGATTTGTCAGCTGCACATGCGTTCTGCGAATCTTCCCTTCTACCACATTCCAGTGGTGCTGTAGTGTATTCAGATCTGGTGGTTCTGGAGGCCACTGAAGTACAGTGAATTCATCGTTATAATAATGGAACCAGTTTAACTTCATTATCATTCTGGAAGTAGCCATTATAAGATAAATTGTGGCCATAAAGGGATGCCCATGGTCAGCAACATTTCTCAGATAGCCTGTGGACTTCAAACACTGCTCAACAGGTATTAAAGGGGCCCCGTGTGTGTTAAGAAAACATTGCACCATTACACCACTGGCTGAACAGTCTGAACTGTTGACACAATGCAGGTTAAGTCCATAGATTCATGTTGTTTATGCCAATTTTTGACCCTACCATTGGCATTTCGCAGCAGAGATTTGTCAGACCAGGCAATGTTTTTTTTTTAATATACAACTGTCCTGCTTTGGCAAGCCAATGTCCACTATATTTGTGGATACCTGTTCTTGGCTGACAGGAGCGGAACCCGATGTGGTATCCCACTATCCATCCCATCCGCCTCAAGCTTTAACAGATTGCACATTCTGAGATGCATTTCTGGTCACCGTGGTTGTAAAGACAGGTAATCTGAGTTACCATAACTTTTCTGTCAGCTTGAAGAAGTCAGGACATTCTCCCCAATTACTCAATGATGCATTTTTGCTCCCAAAACTGCTGCACACTAGATGGTTGGTTGTTTCTGTGGCAACAGTCTGTGTAAACTGTTGTGCATGATAATCCCTGGAAATAAGCAGTTGCTGAAATACTCAAACTAGTGTGGCACCAATGACCATGCCACAGTCAAAATCATCCAAATAACATTTATTCCATTTATTATGTTTGATATGAAGTGAAGCTCTTCAGCTGAGTCTGCTCTTTGGTCACATGATTAACTGATTAGATAAGTACATAAATGAGCAGGTGTACAGATTTTCCAAATAAAGTTTATTTTTATGATTTCACACAAAAGCCTGCTTTGTTAGAATGTATATATTTGAGTTCATTCCTGCTGAGAACACACTATAGTCGTTCTGACCCCAAAGGCTTTGTGCTGGACTCCCTGATGAGGAGAGAGAGGGAATGACAGCTGATTGTCGGGTGTGTGCTGTTCGCCTGTCGACTCAGAAACAGCCGGCGTGTTGCCAAGCAAGAGAGGGTACACACACAACAAACACACTGGGTATACATGTCTGCAATCCTGTCTGCATTAAAGGCAAACAAAGCTCAGCCTTTGGACACAGGAAGGGCTGTACTCCCTTATTATAGATACTGCAGTAAAACATAGGTGCTTGGTTGGCTCTAACTCAGATCTTAGGGGTTTTGAAGGATTAGGCAACTGTTCTCCATAAAATCCTCAGGAAAAAGAAGACTAAATAAGTAAAAGGTCACTAATTGGAGAGCAGATCCTATTTCAAAGGAGAATCATTTTGGCAAAATAGCTTATTTGTCAAAGAGAGAAAACTGAGATTGCAACAGAGCCGAACAGTAATTAGCTTGGGCAAATAAAATCAATATAATTTTATTGGTTTTTTTTCTGTCTTTCTGACAGCTTACAAATAACTGCTGCTCAGATAATGTATTTATAAAGTTATTTTCAATTATATTTGTTGACAAAAGGCACGCAAATTGTTACTTGACAATCCAAAATGTATTAGCAAAATAATCATATATGACATTGTGTATAAGAATGCTCCATATCTATTTTCAAGATCCATAACATGCATTCATGTATTTTGTGTATTCAAAGTGTATTCAAAGTGTCTCCTGAAGCACTTGCATTTACACATTCTAGCTGAGGGGTAAGTGAATGGCCACAGGAAGACAAGCTAAGAGAAAGTCACTATGCCATCTTTGTTGTGTAACCACAATGAGAAGAATATAAACAATGTGAATGGGTAAAAAAAAAAAAAAGCAAAAGAAAAAAAAAGCTCATTAAACATCCTGACCTTACACTCTACTCAAGTCCCTGAAATTGCAATTCAGCATGTCTCAGGTGGCCTGCGCTATTAACAGGGCTGCTCTAAATATCCTAGCCGCACAGTTTAATGCTGCACCTTGGTTAATTCACGAAAGCCATGAGCATGTAGTAGCATTCCTTGCAGCAAGCTGCTGCCATATGACACACTGCTGAGTTATGATGAGCACATGCCACAGGATCTCTCTCTATCTTTCTATCTGAGAAGCCCCGCCCCCCACAAGTACCACACCAAGAAGACGTGCCTCTTTCAGTCAGCTGTGCCACAGATCATATTTCACCCTCTTAATGTTCCTAACAAGCATGCTCCCCCTACACAAGTGTCAAAGCCTGGCCACAAAGTCACCCTGCCAGAAAGCTCCTTCCTCCAGGAAAGATGCCAGACTCTGCCATTCTCTTCCCGCCATTTTCATGTCTTCCTGGAAATGGGATACAGTGAGACATGGCTTGTATTCTTAATGGTATGTCCATCAAACACACAATTACCGATCCACCACACAGCTAAGTTATGAGTTGAATAAAGGCACCATTTGCAGTTGTTGGGTGGATCCGACTCCTTAGTGAGGCCCGTAAAGTGATGGAAAGTTTTAATTCAAGTGTATTCGATTGCTAAACAATACAGACATAGCCCTGTTCGTTTTTTTAACAACTTCCATCTAAAGAAGCAGAGTCACAGTGTCATTTTCGGATGCTTGCTCTGTTGGAATGCTTTTTCATGTAGGTAATGAAAAGGTAATGAAGACTGGAGATTTCACAGATGTCATTAACCCTATTCATTTAAATAAATAACAAGTTCAGCAGCCCTATGTAAATGTGAGAGACAGACTCTTCAAATAAATGTAATATAGCACCAATAAAATGTTTTCACATATTCATTAACATATTTTTAGGATAAAAGAAAACCACCCACCCTAAGGCTGTCTCTTATGCTGCCTAGCCTGCCTTTCAACCACTGCTGAGGACGTGCTTGGGCGGGCTAAGACAACCGCCCCCCCCTTCCCCCCCACCCAACCACCACTACCGCGAAAGAAGATGAAAATACATTTAATTAACATACATACAAAGTGTATTTTTAATTCAACTTTTTATTTAATTAACCTTTTGATTAGCAATTATTTTATTACTTATGATACATATTATGATTGCGCTTAAATGTATTTACATTCGATGACCTAATAACAAAATAGTCAAAGCCCTGACTCGATCACGTTCTGCGTTTGCTTCATTATATTATAGGGGTTCACTTCCGTTTTTCCTAGCTGTTAGCTAGCTGATATGTACCGTTACAGTTACAAACTGCATATTCGAAAATACAGCATTTCATACCGTATAGTGAAAAAATCTAGATAGTCGCCTGATTCTGTACCGCAGTCGAAAGAGTCGCAAAAAGACGACCCAGCCGCTAAAACTGCGCGGTCTCTGTCCTCCTCCTTCACAAGCTCACCAAGCGAAGCTGTTGGCATTTTATAGTGTTGTGGACTTTGCCATAGACCCGTCTTGGTGTTCTTTGTATAATATTACAGTATTCATTTGTTAATCTAAATAAGGCTGGTGTTTGTATGAACTGGTGAACGTTTAACTGGATACACACAAATATACAAGACTGGTCGATGCATCTGAATTCAGCGCTAGTACTGAAATCAAGTTAGCGAGGGAGGAAAGGGATTCAACAAAGTGATTCTGGCGCCGGGGCTGCTTCCGACCAGGCATACCAACTTTGGTAGACAAAGGAATTTGGAATTTAACTGCTCTTAAGAATTAAGAGCAGAATATCTGAATCCAGGATTGAAGCATATAATTAGATTACTCTTTATTAGCTATTTGCTGTCCACAGTTCCGCTGACACGAAGCCTAGCAAAACTTAGTCTGCTTTCAAGTAAGTATTTCACAAAGATAGTTGAAGATTACTTTCCTATTAAAAAAAAAAAGATTTCAAATCATCACAGATGCAACTTAATGACTATTTTAAGTACAGAGTGAAAACTAACATGATCAAAAGTACACTCAGAAAATATTGCATTACATTTTCTTTTGAGGAATTAAATACTGTAGAAGTATTTGGATTCATTTCTGGCATGACTCGTTTTACTTATATTGAAGGTATATTCCTATAAACGAATTCCTATAATAATTTGTATATAACCATTAAATGTTATGACGTGTAAGTCAGTCATTATGCAGGACCATGATGATTGTGAGTGACGTACACGTACGCAATAAGACCTCACAAGAGCTTGTTGGTTTTAGCGTCATACTTCAGATAAAAGGGGAATTCCAGAAACACCACCACACGAGGAAGGATGGGAGGAGCGTGAGCACATTAAATGTTTCTTTCACACAAACGTGGCACACGCTATTTATGTAGGTCAACATAGAAGCAGCGGGCAATGGGGTTTTTTTTTTGTTTGTTTGTTTTAACCGCTGGCCCAACATTCCCTGATAGTTGTGTAAATACTGTATTGTTACTCTTTAACTGTGTCAGATGGCGATCATGATCACAAATGAATAGTTTATACACAGAATACAGAAATACACACAAAGCACTCTCCCATTACAAGTCACCAGTGTAGGCTATAATATGCAACATTTTGGTAGATATTAACCAAAACAGCTTTTTCACGATACTACCCGCACATTATACACATCTCTGTTTAAAAATGCGGACAAATAGATCATATTCAAACAAAATACACTGCAATGAATTTGTATTAAGAACTTTTGGACTAAAAAGCAGACCTAAATTTTAAGCTCTGGTCAGCATCATCTCATCTAGTGCTGAAAATGTAGGCCTACCAAGTTTACAAATATGACATGAAGCTTTTTCGCGAAGGATCAGATTTCTTCTTGGCCCGCTTCAGCAAATATGAATGAACGTGTTCTTATGCGATGCGTAATCAGTAAAGTGTTTTAAGGAAACAATTATACCCAGGCTTCACTGTCATGGTAGCCCATGAGTGAACTAAACGTGAAAGGTCAGTTACCTTATTTTTGATGTTACAGTGGCAGCAGACAGTCCACAGGTACTTGAGGGTCCTCCACAGGAGGATGATGAAGAGACCCCCGAAGAACGTCACCATGGATGAGGCAAGGAATGCCCACCACATGCGCTCGCCATTTTTGTCACAAGGTACGTCTGGTGAAAACGGGATCATCACCATCTTTGACATAGAGACAGAAGAGTCCGGATTTTTATTATAATTAATATTATTACTCATTATAGAGCTGCTGCTGCCATAGGAAACGTTGCCATCTGCCAGAGCTAGCATCTAGAAGCTTTGGAGAGCTCCTGCCAGCGCCCCCAACCCCAGCCATCAGCCATATTGCTTCAAATATCCCTCGCCGCTCAACAGTATTTTTCGATCCAATTTCTTCAATATGAAATATTTTTGTTCAGCCAAAAATTGTTGCTGTACACGCACAGTGGAGAGAAACCGCAGGTCTGCGTCGCTTTGCACGAGACATTTAAATCCGCAATAATGACGACTTACATTTTCATTTTGAGTGCTTTTCCAAAATTTCCAAAATCAGTGCAATCTAAAACAAATATGCATGTTGTGGCCGTGACCACCACTTTTCGTTACTGTTGTTAGCTTTAAGGTTTTACAAGATCAAAATGAACCGTGCTCTTCAATCAGCTTGAGTGCGTCCAAGATCACGGTCTTCATCCAGGGACACGCTTAGTGGCAGCAAATTGGTATTTTTCTCAGAAACGCCAACTTAATCAATGTCCTGAAAGGGTTTGAGTTGAATGGCAAAATCTTCTAGTCGTTCGCAGTTCGAATGAGAAACCTGCTCAAGTAACGGCGTTTTCATTAATATTTCGTGCTCAATAACAGCTGACACGACGAACGTCTCTGTCCCCATCCACTTGCCTCTGTGTTTCACAACGCCAGCTGATCCAACCCGTCAGATCTAGCTCAGAGATTGCTTGGAGATTTACAGGTAGGAAGGCGGAGCCAAGCCATAATAATAAAGAACACACCGCTCTAGGGCAGTTTAACCGTTCTTTTCGCTCCGTTTTGACTTGGACTTTATTATTTTGTCATATATATATATTTGCATGACAAAGCAGGATACATGTACATATCGCAACTCCAGAGATAAAATGGCCAAAATAGCAACGAAAACTGTCACTCCTTTACATGTTTAAAAAATGTTAAAATTATATAATTTTTTTTTAATTTTAGACCATTTCTGTGTATTTTGCGATGTTATCATTTCCTTATATTAAATTTGATTTGTTTAGCGTTTGAAACTTGTTGAGCAGATTCACTCACTTTTTCTCTCACACATATAATGACGTTGAGTATTATTAGTATATGAACTACGTTTTAAGAAATAAAAGATATTGGAGATCATTTAAGCAATTCCCAAAATATAAACAAAGCTTAGCATGAATAAGATGTGAAAATGATTTATGGCTTAGACTTAGTGTGTCTTATCTGGGAAATAGCGAAAACAAAATCTTCTGTGGGTAGATAGGTAAATGAGACGAGATACAACTATAATTTTGAATTAGATCTGGGCATCTTGGTCAAATTTCATTATAACGATTAATTTAAATTCAAACGGAAGTAAAACAGGGTCTATCCATACACAGTCAACTGTGTAAATGCACCTAAAATCAGACGAAACCCCAATTCTGTTGAAACATGGCGTTGTTGCAAATCATGGCCTTCACTTAATGTAGCTCTCTCTGTCAGGAGAGGGCAGATAAACACTGGTTGACCAGTAGTGGGTGGACACAAGCTGTTACACCTCCTAGTGGGCAAATAAGGGAATACATAGTTAGAGTATAACATGCAGGGCCCCAGAGCCCTGTTGCCCTTCAACAAATAAATTAATAACGTGTATTATGTATTATTAATTACAGGAAGCCATCGTTTGTAAGATGCAGTTGCAGTATGGTTAACTGATAATTCATAATGTGCCCAAATAAATTAGGTTGAAGCAACTATATTTAATTGTATTTAGCATTTTAGAATATTTAATTAGTAATGGTATTTCTAGTTTTATTTTCTAAGAAGAGTACCCTTCCTGTAGCTCACCAGTTGGTAGAAATGGCATGTATAGTCAAACAGGCTTCCACCATGTTATTTATGGAGGGCAATAGGATCCAGGATTGATCATCTTCCTGGAAACCTTGCCCAGCTGTCATGTAACAGGGCTGAAGAACCCGTTCACATAGAAGAGCATGGCATTGTGGACAGATGCAGCCACTATACAACCACTGAGGTGGTAATCCATTCACATTCCAAGGTGTGGAAGTTGGAATACATAGTGAATCTTGAGCTATTTTGGTGTGGGAGAAAGTAAAAGCAGGCTACTTGCCTGCCATTTCAGCTAAAGCTGAAAAAGGCCATTTAACACACTAACCCAGAAAGATCACTATCAGACAGATTAAATCTTCTCAAGTTCAGCAGAGCGGTCAGCAGCTGTCTTGAAACATATCTGTGGCAGGGCAATAAGACATGTTGCGTGAAGCTGGAGGGCATACAGAAAGCTTCCATGAAACTTTGCAGTTTAAGAGAAGCTGTAAGCCAAAAACATGCAAACAAGGCAAATGAGGACAAGGAGGAGATGCTTTCATTTCCATGATAGGGACCAGCAATTACCAAAGACAGATTCAGTTCTCCATACACACAAATCAGTGACACGCTACAACTGTACATTAGAACGCATGCACCTTTGGGACAGGACTTCACATTTATTCTCCTGTTATTAAGCAGCATAAAAATAGTTTAAAAGCTTAAGTAATCTATAGCGCCAAAAAAATGTACATACTTTAATGCTTCTTATGAACAGCAACGTTTTTCTCTACGAAGAACTGAAAACATGAAATTGAAAATAGGGCTACATTAGGCAAGTCTTAAAAGAATTGACAGATCTTAGAGCTGGTTCTTATTGTTAAAGACAAGTTTCAGTAACAGTTTTACCGCAATACATACAATATACAGTACATAATAGAATCATGAGTCCATTTTCATAGTTGCTTTTACACTGACAACAGCTTGGATACGGGAAAAGACAATCAGAAAAATAAATACAGAGGAAAACCCCATTTCATGCAATTAAGTTCTTATTGTAGAGTATCAAGGTAAGCAGTTTTATTTATTCATATTCAAGCATCCACAAATACTTGCATCAAATTTAAAACTTCTGCTGAATTGTGGAGGTTTTCTGGTGAACAAGAAGCTGAAATGTCTGGAATGGAAATTAGGAGGAATTCTACTTAGTACACATTATAGCTCATATGGCCAGATGATTTAATATAACAGGACCAGATCAAAACCAAAGAAAAGATCTGGAGCCTAGATTCATCAGTTTTAGACATGCAAGCTGAGATTTAGTCTGTGTAATTAGTTAAAAGTAGTTAAAATTTGCTTTTGTTGATTTCAGTTCTGTTAACTATGAACAAAATACATACAACCACTCATTTATCAGAAATGTCATGCAAAAGTAGTGTTTGCTTGGACATTGAGTTTATTTAACGTACTGGCAGTTTCTCTGAGTACTTTTCTGTCAACGTAAGTGTATGGTTTCTCATGAGTGTATTGTCTATGAAGCAATAGTACATCAACTTGTGCATAGTTTTTCAGTATTCCTTTCACCATTACTAATGATGTGAGAAAAAAAAAAAAAAAAAGAAAAAAAAGAAAGAAAGAAACTAACATTGTCAAATGCTAAAATTCTAGTAAATCACTATGTAAATCTAAGGTGGCTCAGTCGGAGACTAAGAAGTATCCCAGACAAAATCTTTTGAGAACATGTAGTAGAAAGGTAAAACAAAACAAGAGTCCTTAAGAACCACCCTTCTCCCCTCTGTGGCAGATTTTCTTAATAACTGCAGTGGCGAGGCCGCAAAGAGATCTCAACTCCAGCAATTATCGCCTAATCTTCCCAATCTTCCTTATAGTTGGAGACGTTTCATCAGCTCAAAGCAGGAGTTACCAATGAGACAACGTCATGCTCAATTAGGGGACCTGTCAGTCTACTGCATGTGCTTGGTCTCTTTCCAAAGGGTATATAGTGCAGCTCACTGGCTAAATGAGAGATTTCAGCCTGCAGCAGAATGAATATACCTTTCAATCACCACCTGGACTCATTTAATAACATAGTGTCATATGGAAAATGATTTTTATTCTGATGTTAATGTCTTTAACATTTCATACAAATTACATACTTTTATAATATTGAAAATCCCAATCATAACAGTACCTGTCTTCTAGAAATTCTTCCTACAAACAGCCATGTTGCATTGAATCCTTGTCATTTAAAACCTTATCCTACCTATTCAGAAAAGGTTAGGCACAAGTCACTGGAACCAAATGCCTAATTTCAACCCAAATTCCACATCTGGACTGATTTTCCTTTGAGAAAACTGCAATAAAAATCCCTTTTTAAATGAGAAATGTAAAAATGCAATGTTGTTTCTAATTTAAAAAGAGGTAATTAATGAAATGTATGGAACAAGTGATACAAATAAATGAAAATTAAACTAAAAGTAATAAAGCAAAGTACCTATTTTAACCTCTACTGATAACCTAAGAACAGCTATTGTTTAGGGTCCATAACATTGGAAGTGCAAAACAAAAATAAAAGAATTGGACAAATTGAATTTTGGCACATCATTAACTGGTGGGTCTACTTGTTTGAAAAAAAATATTGATGAAAAATGTGTAAAACGTTTAAACAGATTTAGCCCAAGAAACCCAATTATATTCACCATGCATCTCTTCCTTCCATGTTGCTTCTCAGTGAGTACATATAAAAGTGACTGACAAAGCAAAAACAAGAAAAATACAAAAAGAACATGCTTTTATCCGCTAAGACCTGACTGGACACCCACTACACCCCCCTAGGCTGATAGCCTAGTCAAAATACATACATAAACATCTTCATATTTTATTATATATATATATATATATATATATATATATATATATATATATATATATATATATATATATATATATATATTATCTCCATCCAATGTAGTACACAAGCTTTCCAGAGAAATAGGACATTTCAGAGGTTCTTCAACAGCTGTTCATAACATCAGAAGCACCTACTGATGAACCTGTCTCACATGTTCTGTTTCTCTGGTCTACTACACTGCAGTTTTTTCTACCTATATTATATATATGAGAATACACACATACAGGTTAAGTGAGTGCCTGTACTTCAGTACTGTATGCATGAGTACAAGTGTTACATTTAAAATTTCAATGTTCACTTTTAAATATATTCTCCTCTATGAGAATCTTAACACAGTGGTCTGTCTAGCCCTGGAGTGCAATCTGAGGAGTTTCAAACACCAGCCATTCACCTCAAAAACATGCCATTGTCATACGCTCAGGAGATCTCCGAAGGCACTTCCATTTGGCCCGTAAAAACTGCTTGGCTGCTGCTCAACGCAAAGCAAAATATAAGCACTATGACTCCAACCAACGGTCATTACATTTACACAGACAAGCTTTCCACAAGTCTTTATCCACAACATGTTTTCAGTACTCTTAACTAATGTATAGATATACATGTGGCATTTTGGTCAAACCTGGGGTAGGATACAGGGCTGATTTTGGGCTGGGAGTAAGGAGAGGGGACACGGGGTATAACTTCAATATAAAATAAAGGAAGAGTACACATTCAAGCAGACATTAAAAGAATTCAGCGACTGATTCTTCTGTAAACAAGTGTCTTAGATGCAGCATTACTAATCATTATATGTCCGTCAGGAAGACCAAAGAAAAACAACAAAAACTTCAGTGCTATAATCCTGCATCTTCGCAGACACACACACACACACGCGCGCACACACACACGCGCACACACAAATAAGAGGCTCTTTTACAATTAAACAAAATGTTACAATTCAAATAAAATGAATAATGACAGGATAACTAATGGTGATGCTCACTGTAGTGTACCTTTGTGTGTAGTGTGAGTGTAAAGCATAGTGTTTGTAAGCTCAGTTGTGAGAGGTGGTAGGTATAGAGGGCTGCGTTCAACACCTATGGAGAGCCCTGAGGAGTCCACAGGACTTTACTCTGCTCCTGATCCACTATAGTCACAATCTGAGTGCAAATGTAGGGTAACGTGCCTCCTTGGACGATACCTGCCAGAGAAACAATCAGGGCCAAAAAAAAAAAAAAAAAAAAAAGCATACGGCTATTTACATCGAACGGCAGACTCATCACAAACAGAATGATTGATGTCTTCAGTCGGGGGGGTGTATATCCAAACCTGTAAAGAATTTGCTATACTCCTGTTCTATCTTCTGGGAGACCTCAAACTGCTCCTTGGAATGTTTTTGAGATACCTTATCCCGCAGATACACTGGATCTTTGAGTTCTCTACACAGGGCACAGAGAGAGAAAACCCTCGACTGACACATCCATAATCTTCCAGTCACAGAGATATTAACATAGGCATTAATGCTGTTAGCACTCAGAAACAATTACATCAAAACAAAAGCTTAAGCTGTCACAATGGAACAGACATAATCCTTTGGAGGGAGGGAGAGAGAGAGAGCGGGAGAGAAGGGGCAGGGGCTTGGAGTTGCACACACAAATGACTACATAAAAAAAGACTCATAAAATGGATCGAAATTCCAGCTGTTTGATAGTTCAGTTACTAAACTCTGGGTGTCAGGTGGGTGGCTCATAGGGACAGAAAAAGAAGTCAAATATCTGGTGTGCAGCTTGGCTATCTGCACTGCACTTTCCTAGAGTGGGTATGGGGTGATCTCCTTCAATGTTATAGTTAGTGCTCTTTAGCAGGTCATGCATGACGGGCTTTGTTCCCAAGTCCAATACAGTGGGGAGAGAGGAGGCTTGGGTTCTACAGCTCATGGGAATTCTGCAATTTGTGGAGCTCTACTGGGATAATTGCCCACCATTAGTTATGTATGTCACCCTATGTATGGCTATAATGAAATTTAAGCGTACACTTGTGCATCTCTATCAGGGGTGTAATTTGGATTCAGCAATCTCTGAAGTCCTGACCCCCTCAAATACTCTGCAATACCCTATACGTTATTGTGCATTTCACAACTTTACACAGTACAGAGTCAGCTTGTTCATGCAGCAAAACAGGATACACTGTGTGGTGGATATAGACAAAGCTTTCGGCAGTGCAAAGCCCAGAGAGCAGCAGCCGCGCCTCAGCGGGCTCGTCTTTGGGAGGATGCGTAGCAGTTTTACAGAGAGCCCAAGGCGGACTGATGTAGCCATGCGCTTAACACCAGCAGCTTGCAGGGGCCTGGGGACACGCTCTGCTGTAGTCCAGTCGGCATCACTGAGCCTCTCCATTTCACAGGCTCCTCCCAGCCCCAGTGGGAGACAGTACACATCCCAACAGGGCCAAAATGCCCCGACAGGGCTTTTAGCAGCGTTTATGGAGGTTGTGTGACTTACTGGGGCCTTATGAATACCTAGGACAAGGACAAGACGGAACTGCAGGTCCTAGTCTCAGGAAGATTAGTAGCCATGTGCTTTTGCACATCCTCTAAAGTGAAAGGTCTAGTTAAAAGGAGCATGTAAGGGTGTGGCCACTTACTTTATCTGCTTTGCATTTTTGTAGCGAATGAAAATGACGATTGGGTAAATGTGTACGCTGTGAAGCCGTTCGATGGCGTGAGGTGCAATGTCAAGCAAACAGTGACAGTCCTATGAGAGAGAGAACACGACACAGCACAGAGCAACTTCAAGTCATGAACGACAAATGGCCGCAAACAGAGGAACAGGGGATGTTAGAATAAAACCCACCCACTTAAAGCCACCACCAAGGAGACTTCACTATGGCCTGGACTACATGTTCTAACACTGCCGCAGCAGTTTGAAGCATGTCAAGCTGCAAAAATTCATAGAGACTTGTGAATGCAAGAATCAGCAGCAACTGAAAATTTCATATCTAAAAGCTCAAAATGGTTTGCTTATGTTTGCATTGTGCATAATTAATGGAATCATATCCTTCCATTTTAAATTCAGGTTTCAACAGAAGCCATCATTTACATGTTACCAAAAACAGTTAACAATCCATGGTTGTGGCTTTAACGGATACTAAAACAAACCATGTGACTCAACTTATCAAATCAATTTTAACTTTAATTCTTTTTTTTTTTAATTCATGATGCAAATTAAATTTGTCTTTCAATTACCCCATTGAAATCTGAATCAGCAAAATATGAATCTATGCACCCAAAATGAACAGCCTGATTCAGAGGGTAAAAATACAGTAAACAGGTAAATGAAAATATAACAATGTTAACAAAGGTTTTAAAAGTAATTATGCCTTCTGTAACATCTGCAAACATGCAGACTACTGTATTGAAGAATTGCGGATTTTGTTGTTTGATGTATTATGTTAATGTCCTCCCAGCCTCAAAAAATATCAATATAGTGGGATAACACTAAAAACAAGACAGAAGTATGAAGTCAAACTTAAAAACCTCTCTCTAAAACCCCACCATATTTCAAAACTTCAATGTTTCCATCCACCTTGCCTTTCAGCTGGGCTCTCTCTCTGTCTTTATAGCCATCCACACTGAGCTTTTACTTGGAAAAACAGTTGCACACATCATTGAGACAAGTGATTTTCTCTGCATGCTTCCACGCAACCAGCACGCCCTGTGAACACTATGTTTGCATGTTTTCTCTAAACCTAATGAGGTAATTATGAACCTAACTGGTTCCCCAGGATTTCAACTGAGAACCAACAATATCAATTTTCAAATTCAACAGTGATTGTTGCCACAAGTGGCTCATCTAACTTTGACAATTAGGCTTTTAAGTGTGTTTTTCTTCCACGACTGGCAATTATAAGACGATGTGCATTATAATAAGCATATGAGCAACACATTTTACATAATATTAAAGTCTATTTTGTGTTGCCCCAGGTTACTGATTTTAAAGTCTAATTAAAACTGTCTAACTGCGAATACCTCAACAGTACATTTGAAAAAGATGTGTTATGTAGTAGGTAGGACCCCGAGGTTGGAAAATAAAGACATCAAATGTATCTTATCCTAACAAGACCAGCATTTTTTTTAATGCAAAAAATATATAATTATTATTAATAAATATATGACTGATGTTTATACAAAATCTGGTCAAATTAAATAGAGGTTCTGGACCCACACAACTATTTCACAAGCAGAGTGAACTTAAAGAAAAAGGAAATGGACAGACCTTCTCTGTTATCTCCTTGATAGAGGCCACGGTTGTCACATCAAAGTGACCACTCCTCCGTTTATAATCAATGAAGAGGCAGTCCTTCACTCCTCGTTCGATGGCTTGCTGAGAGGCCTTCATCACCTCTGCATCATCACATAAGGCAAGGTTGGCTTTCAATCATTTCGTTGCTCTTAAAGTGTTATCCAGCAGGAATACTGAGCATCACCATTACAAACATGTAGGTTGAGACAAAACTCAAGCTAATTAAAAAGGCTAGAAGAAGGCACTGCGTGTGCTACTGGGGGCATGGTGCAGGCACTTACCCAGTACGCATCTACTAAATTTCCCTGGAGACTCTCTGACCAGCATGTCTTTAACGGGGTCCACAAGTGGACCCAGGATCAGCACAGGTCTGGGAGATGTGCAGTCTACCTTCTGCACCCTCTGATAGGCCAGGCTCACACAGTCTGGTCATACACCACAGAGTACCATACACACACAAAACACACACACTTACAGCCAAAAGAACTGTACAACCTGGATAGAATGTACTGCTGGAGCAGGCACACAGTAAGTATGCAAACCCATAATCAACAATATTTATAATATTTAATTAAAGTTGTTAAAAACTTTTTTTACTAAAGGAAACCGATTTTATTTTCCTTATAACAGTGCCTACAAAACTACAGCATACTAATGTTGTGAACACAACAAATTGCTCAGAATAGTGGAGATCCTCTCACCTTCTAAAAATGGAATGGAGTCGGTGCTGATGGCATCCAGGGCCAGCAAGTCTTTGCCATCTTTGGAGCTGCTGCGTTTGTGCTTCTGTTTCCTACGGAAGAAGGACCTGCGGGCGGCGGCGGAGAGTGTTTTACTGGAACCCACCTCGTCCTTCAGCTCGCCCATACTGTGCCTGCGGTAGAACTCCTGATCCATCCTACACATGCACACATACACACGCACATGCACACCGCCACCCGCCCCCGTGAGTGCAGCTCAGTCAAAAGTCCCCAGACACCAAGTGCAGCATTACCAATTACTTCCAACATGTCCTGATATCAGTCCTCTGTGCAACAAATTTCATTAAAGTGTTTTGTATATCTGTACTGTGGCTTCACTCACATGTATTTACTAGGGATTTGGCCACTTTGCATCTTTTGTGCATTTTCATCTAGTTGCCAGGCCATCCAGATACCAAAATTGCCCTTTGGTAGTGTGTTGTCCACGTACAGGATATCGTCCTTCTTAAAGGGGAGGTCCTGCTCGCTCTCTGCCACACGGTCATACAGCGCTCTGTCAGACACAAGAGAGGTCAGCACCATGACAGAAACTCAGACAGAATAAGTGTGCTCCAAGTGAAAGTCCTATGGTTATTGGTAGTGGTTGCTATGACCCCTTAGCACAGCTCACTCCGGATGCATGGATGGGTGCAAATTATTTACTGCAGATGACATCATTATTGTGCAGGTGGAAAAAGCTCCTACAACAGCTGCACGACGCCAAGCGACGTTTGCAAAGGCGAACCCGGCTATTTTTGAACAGCGCATGATTCACATACTTCTCATTGCAACCATACCCATACAATGCTTTCTGTCTCAGACCACCTTATTACTACAGCCACTATTAGAATCGGCGAATAGCTGACACATGTAAAGCTAGCTTTTACTGTCAGACGCAATCTTATCCCCAGTCCTATACGTAGCTGAAGAGATTAAAAGCGTTCCATAAATGCACCTTCTACGGACTGTAACCAAATTTAGACCAGTCTATATGAACAGAGACGCTAGCATTTGTCTATGAATTCACCAGGGGCTGTCACAGTGTTGTGCAGGGTAAAGGAAGCATGCTTTGCATGATGATGCTCCATGCTACCTGATATAGAATCCATCTCCCTCAGTGTCTTTCAGATGGATGAACTCATCCGCACGATGTTGGACTTTGAATATGACCATTTCTGCTGGCTTGAGCATTTCCAAGTAAGCCTCTTCTGCAGTCTTATTCTTCATAGACACCGAGTTATACTGGGGCAGAGCGAGGTACAACACAGACAGAGAAATGAAATGGTGCAGTAGATGAGCAACAGAATGACCCCTCTCTTTGTCCCAGTCTAGAAACATATTCTGACACTACGACACCCACAGAGTGGAAACGGTTGCACTTTGCTCTCTTGTACATTATGTGCCCAGTTATTGATTTCCATCTGAGGAAAACTGAATATGTTGGGAGACAAGATGACACTTCTGTTTTTTGTCAGGATGAGGCAGAGCTCATCTGGATAGCCAGCTGGGATCAGTCATGCCAGAGACAGGATATGACCAATTTCCCTCTCCTCAGACAGAATACTTGGGATAAATGAGAGAGCAAGAAGGAAAAACGGTGATCAGTGGAGAACAATAGAGAGACAGAGAAGTGCCCTGGTAGTGCAGAACAAAGCGTTCTCTGGGACCGGCCAGAACAGCTCATTCATTCACTCACTGTTAATCAGAGAACAAAGGAACCACTGCACAGAGCAAGTTGAGAACACTCGATGCAGTTCACACACATACACAAGTGGACACACACAGAAGAAAACTGCATGCGTGCTAAATCTAAAGGGAACTGAAGGAAATTTTAAACCTGCTGAATTAGCTTGCTAAACATAACATTCTCTTTAAATAAATCTTGCTTCAAACACAGCTGCCAAAACAGGTCTTCACAGGCCACTGATGCATAAAACCCTGAAACTCCAGCTGAAAATGACTCAAGTATCTATCTCATCAGAGTGTGTGTTACATTGGGTAGATCAACCAGACTAATCTTTTATTAGCACGATTACATTCATTCACACAGAGTTCAAACAGCACAGCACCACGTTTCTGTTTACACAGTCTGAGTGATATTTGGTTTGGACACGTTTCATTTTTGTAGAGACCTTTACCTGCCACTTCAGTGGACACAGATATACCTTAATGTAGTAAACATGGATTCTTATGCTACTATTGTGGTTGCGGTACGAGGGGACGGGTGCTCCTCTCACCTCCAGGATCATGTCTCCAGGCATCAGGCCATCGCCCCCCCTGGCAGGACTGTCCTCCTCCAGCCTCTCCACAAAGATCCCACACAGGTTCCCCCCACACACCTGGACACCCAGCTCCATCTGAGACTTCCTCACAGATACCACCCGAACCTCCGCAAGCTTCTTAGAGCTCTCTGACGACATTCTGTGACAGAAACAAAGTGTGGCGGTTCTAACACCAGCTGATCATGCAGACATTAGATGCACTAAATCACCCTGATTAAGTTTATGATTAACTGTACACTGCATGGCTTATAAAGTACGCAACAGTAATTTGTAGTCATTATGGAATGAGTGAGTTTGTCTGTGCGTATGCAAGATTGATACACAAGACAAACGGTGCACCTGCTGAAGCTGTGCGGGCTGGTGGTAGGTGTCGTCTGCTTAGAGGAAGGTGTGAGGGTTCCTTCGTCCTGCTCGCTGAGGGTGTCGATGGTGGAGTGGTTATCCGGGGTGATCGTTCCGCTGCCTTGCAGAGTGGGCTGGCTGCTCACTGGCTCCACACGAGAGCTAAAGCGATGGTGGAGCAGAGGCATTAAAACCCATGGCCAGTGAGGCGTGGCCGGGTGAAATGGGGGGGGCACATACCTGGAGCGAGAGTGGTTGCCATGCTGGTACATGTGGGGGTTGTACTGGGCCATGATGGTGATGGTGTCACACTGCTGGCCTATGACCAGGCGTGCCTGCTGCTCTGTGGCATTGCGCAGGTTTATGCCGTTATACTGAGGATGAGCACGAACAACAAGGTGACACAACAGTGACTCAACAACACGTGCCATCCACGTACCTTCCTACATGGATAACACTGCCATTAAAAAGCTGACAGAAATGATGAGTTCAGAATGAGTTTGTTTATATTTCTGATTGGCCAATAAACTGGGGGCTGCCATTTTTAAATGGATTTAATCAGCAAACAAGACAAATGTAACTACCAAGAGAACTCTAGATAATATCAACTAGCAAACAGTAGCCCATTCATTGGTGCTAGCCCAATTGGCTATAAGTGAATACTGGCTAGCTAAGCTAGTAGCCACTATTACTATAGGCTGTCTGACACTGCCCTACACAAATCTCAAAATCACAGTTGCCTGAAGTGTTTATAACCTATGTAACATATATTAGTGAAATCATTGTACCTTTTTATTACAATACATACAGAAGAACATAGCATTGTGCTTGAGGCCTGGTGGGAAAAGAATCAGGAATTCTCTTGGGACCTGAGTCTGGGTTCCAAACTATTTTTAGTTCTTCAAATGGTGCCAAATGACAATGGGGAAAAAAAGCCTAAGGAGACAGCCACAGCTGTGGTACTGACCTCCAGTAGCTGGTCCCCATACTCCAGACCTGCTTGATGAGCGATGCTACCTCCGGTCACCTTGGACACAAAGATGCCTCCATTCTCACCACTGACGATGGAGATGCCCAGAGGTTCCGCCCCCTTCTGCACGATGACGTTGCGTGGCTCCTCCAGGTACGGCCTGCCAGAGTGCAGACAGCAGGTCAGTGTCTCCTTCAGAGCTCAACACGCACCCAAGAGCAGCGAGTCGCAGTGCCGTCCATGAAATACCACCGTACTTTCCCGATGCTCCACCGGCCCGATTCACTGAACTAAACTCACCAAGCAGGTGAAGATGTGAATCGAGTGTTTAAGAACAGCAGAAACAGTGGACGGTGTAGGAGTACTTCCGGATAAAAGACTCAACGCTGAGAACATGGCCTGCAACATCCGCACAGAACAACGAAGCTGTGGGCCAGAGAGCATGGCCATGCACCTGGCAGAGCGGGAAGGGAGCGCTAAGCACACCTGGGGTGTGACAGGTCCAAAGGCAACCTCACTAGAGGATTGTACAGCGGCAGGACCATGAAGCACAGGGTGTTTGCATGAAGGAAATAAAAGATCCAGAAAGGTGAGGAGTTCTATTAACTCACTTCAAAAAGACCTGCACTGAGAGGAGATCCACACAAAGCTTAATTAATAAATAGTGCACCAACTAAAAGTTAGTTTATAACCGATTTGTAAAGGCTCTAGAACTCACAAGTAGACCTCAGTAACAAATACAAAGCTTTTTTTAAAATCTGTTAAGAAAATGTAAATAGACAGCATGTCATTCATCATGAATATTCTGGATCTTTTCAACAGCCACCCAAACACATGCAAAATCTACATGGGTAGATGGGAGTAATCTGCCCTCTACTTTAAACTCGCAAGAAAATGTTCATACAATGAGCAAACATTATCCTATGAAGTACAGACCACCATGAAAATCTAATGCTCAACTCTTGATCCATTTTAGAATATCAAATCCAATGGTTTCAAACTGGCTGACTTGACTGGTGCATAAGCAGGTCCAATCCTGATCAACCCATTTATTTAAATAACACAATTCATGACAATTCAAAGTCCCAGTAATCTCACCACTTCAGGAGTCTGTCAAGTGGCTTAACGCATGGTCTAAGTCTATTTACACACATGGCACACAAGCAGGTATTTCCACAGCCAGTCATTCAGAATGCAGCTCTACGTTCACAACAAGCAAACAAGCAGGTGTGTCAAGCACCCCCCCTCGTGACTGGCAGGAAACCAACCTCAGGCTCCTGAGAGAGGAGAACCGAGGCCTAGCAGCCAGAGGGATTCTCAGAAACGACCTGTTACGGTACAGAGATCTGAAAGGGTTCCGGAAAGCCAAAGAGCAGAGGCAGAAGAGACAGCCTGTAAAAACCTACACAGGGACAGAGACTCAACACACTGGAAGACAGATGTGTTCGGCTGATCACAGCAAGACATATTACAGGCGTTCATGAAGAAACCAAAACATGAAATGGAAAGAATGAAGTATATTAATGAGCACATTTGCATTCTGCTAAAGGAGAGATGGGGGGGGGGGTTGTTAATAATAATAATAATAATAATAACAACAACAACAACAACAACAACAACAACTTCTACCCCAGTGTAGTGAGCCCATTTCAGAGAGCCTGAGATAACTGAAGGGAGAGAGAGGCCTGTGCTCAGCTTAGCTGCGCTAGACATGAGAGAGTGCTGTTACTTGGCAATGGTGCGGAAAGGCTGTGCGCAGGGGGGTTGGGGGGGGAGTGGGTGTGTGATGGGACCAGACCTGTCTTTCCTGTGCTCTCCTGTGGGAACGGGGCTGACTGAGATGCGCGGCAGCGTGGAGATGGAGTTCTGAGACTGGCTGGAGGCAAACGAGGACGTCTCCAGGTTGAGCGGGGACAGGGGTGGTGTGATGAGACTGGGACTGCTGCATTCTGAGTGGGACAGGGAACCTGGGACGCAGTCACACAGGCATACAAATACGCAGATGCAAGGTCAACTCGGTCAGCTCCATCCATGTTCACACAACAACAGCAAACAAACAATGTCTCAGTGAAACACAATGTCTCAGTGAAAGATTCAACATTATGCTCTCACAGATTATACTCTACAAAAGAGGAGCGCACCTCTGTCTGAGCCCAGCATAGAGCGCGGGTACCGAGGGGTGGAGGGGATTTTGATCCTTTCTGTGCGATGCTGCACATTATTGGATGAGCCTGCAATGCAAACAGAGCAACCCGTTTTAAACGAGGTACCCCAAGAGTGTGCCATATCCCAGGACATGCGAGGACGAGTCATGGAGGAGAGAGCCAGAGGACAGAGAGACGGAGACTGACCGAGTCGGGCACTGGATGGCAGCGAGTTGGTGCCGTGAGAGGCCCGACTGGAACGCGAACACTCAACAGGTCGCTTCTGGGTGAGGTCCAGACTAAGACGGCCCTGGTGCTGGGGACTGGGGGGAGGGAGGAAGAATAAAAACAAGAATACGCACAAGCTAAGAAGGTAAAAAGGGGGTCAGACTGAGCTGCACTGTACAAATGAGAACAGGTCATTTCAGCAAACACTCATTATGTGGGCTGCAGAACATTCAGGCCCCATTCAGAGATTACAAGCTGTCCACTGCTGAAACTCTTGAAAGTCATCCTTTTGTAACCAACTCAATGCAAGGTTAATTTACACCCAAACTCTGAATGTCAAAGTCTAAAGGGTCATATATTTAATTTCAATGAAAAGAAGTGTGCGTGTTCCGTGGGGACGCAACACGAAGTGCTGGTGATGCGGTTTGTGATACCTTGTATGTGTGTGTTGATGGCAGATCTGACTGGCAACGGAGGGACAGTTGCTGGTGTGCAGCCTGTGACTACGGACAGTGTAAACAGGGTTCCTCATCACTGCCGTAACCGCAGTACATGGTGACAGGCCTCGATGGGTGGAGTCTGCAGGTTAAACATATCCAGGTAAATGAAAAAACAGCTCAAGCAAACACGCTCTCCCCCTGCCACCGGCTATCATGGTCACCGGCCATGTATCCCTTTTGATGGCGTTTTTAAGGGGAGGGTTGCCACGGAGCTACGGTCTCCTGGTCAAGCTCAGTGGGGGGCGGAGCTGATGGCGCATGGTTTGTGGCTCCTCCCCTGGCCCCGGACATGAACCCAGCTGCTCTGGGCAACAGATGAGCAGACGGCAGGGAGGCTCACAAATCAGCTTCCCTGGCCAAATGATGAATATTCAAATCAGGTAAAAATAGACTTAATTATCGCAAGCCCCATGCATATTGTATGCGCATATGTCACCAGAAAGACTGTGTGGCACCCTGGACCCTGGTTCTACATAAAGATACCTCAGAAATGAGCACTCTTCTTGGCCTAAGACATTACTGCAAAATAAAATGAATGAACTATATATGATGCACATTATTGTGCTCAGTGAGTTAACTGTAGATATTTATAACAATAAACATGGTTTTTGCATTGTGAGTTCCCAAAACCATACCTCAACACCACAAAAAAAAAAAAAAAAAAAAAAAAAAAAAAGAAAATCTTAAATCCTCCACACTACCAAACTGAAATGGCAGAGATCAGCTCAGAGTAGGAGGGGAGCATGACTCACTGGGTGGCAGGGTCCCATTGTAGACGGCAGGGACGAACCCCATGCTGTGTCTGTGAGGTCTATTAGGAGAGGAGCGCAAAACCTCCCTCTGCTCTAAACAGTCCCCATCATTAGAGTAGCTCTGTTCCACACACACACACACACACACACACAAAGATGAATTTGACATGTATTAGTGGGGCAAATGGACATGGTAGGGAATGTTATGTAATATCTGGCATACCATCAGGAGGCAGAGTTTAGCATTTCTGTGCTCTGCTGCCCCCGCAGAGCAGTGTGTGGCAGTGCAGCAGGAGCTGTGAGGCTGATTAAAGTGGGCACCAGGCCAAGGCCAAGATGGCGGAGAACTCACCTGGAAGCTCTGCAGGGGGATGGTCTGCGGCGTCATCCTAAGGCGCAGTGCTGGGGCCGACTTGGGCCGTGGCCGCTTCACGTCGGGCTCCTCGGGCCGCACGCGCCCGATGTCCTCCTCGCAGGACTTCCGTGAGCTCAGTGTCTTGGCCCCTCCCTCGACCAAATACAGGTTTCCGTTGCGGTCTCCCTGCTTCACATCCGTGATGGTGGAGTCCGATGCGGAGCTGCCCGCTGGCTTCGGCTTGAACTTGAATGAGTCGCTGCGCGTAGGGGGAGCTGGTGGAGGCGCTGTGGCTCCATCCGCTCTGGAGGGCTGCGGTGAGTGGCCGGTTAGGTACTCCACCTTAGATGGCGTGTCGGGTCTCTTGAAGGTGTCAGCGTCAAAGATGGACTTCCTCTGATTGGGCAACTTGTAGATAGAGAGTTGAGCAGGGCTATCTGTCGTCATGGCAACCCCCGCCACCATTTTGGGCCAGGTTCCTCCGCTATGCCTCTTGTCAGGCGCAGTCTCCAGTACAATGCACTCAGGGGCCGGGTCAGAGCGGGTGTAGCAGACCTCGTGGAAGGCGCTGCCAGCATAGCGGGCGGAGCCCAGCTCGGAGGCGGGCCGCAGACTTGAGGCAGAGAAGGGCTTTCGCTCCGGGTACATGACCTCCTCGGGGTCAGCCCGGGGTTTCCTCCTCTCTCCGCAGCCACCACCCACCTCGCTGCTATAGAGGTCTGTCTGGGTGGAGCTATTGTGCTTGAGATTGCGGCCATTGCGACAGTGCACCTCGGTTACATGCACCCTACCATTGGACTTGTCCACCTCCCGGAGACTCTCGAAGATATTCTGGCCTGATGTGCTCTGGGGGAAGAACTGGCCACAAGACAGATTTTTCAGGGCATACTTTTCAGGAGCAAGAGCTTTATGCCTGACAGTGTAAACTTCAAACAGGTTCTACTATTCTGAGGAACAAGCGAAATGTTTCAAATTACAGCATCTAAACCAGACAACTGACAGGGATTACAAAAGTGTGCCGTTGGAACAACTACTCTTTAATGCATCAAAACTTGTACTTCAATACATAGACAGTGCTGTCACGAATATGAGCTATACAGGAATGTGGGAGTAGGATCTCCATATTTAGAAACAAGAGCATAGCGCACAAGCTCACGCACACACACGCACACAGCCATGCAGACAGACGCAAACACTCACCTTCATGAGGGAAAGGCTGAGTGACTCTCTGCAGCCTCTTAGCAGAGCCTCACACTCTGTCACAGATTTGTTATCCAGAGCGATTCCATTTATCTGAGAAGGGGAAATGTAGGTCAGAGCTTCACTAAAGAACAGCACCAGCACTCTCTTCAGCCATTCTGGCACGTTCCGCAGCCCATCAGTACCAAGCCTGCGTGCTAATATATGCACGCATTTACATTGTTACTAGATGAAAAAAAAAAGGGGGGGTCATATGGGTCACAGACTCTGAACTTAACACCACACTCAAATATTCTGACATGCATTACTCAATCTCAGTAATAGAAGATGTTACATTCCTAGATGAAGCAGTAAGCATTATAAATACTGCACACAATTTTAAATTTCATTAGAATTCAAGTATATCTGCATAAAGTTGGTGGTATAAGGTTGTTGTGTAAATCATGTCCTAGTTGCGACAGGACATATTACATCAGTGGAGGACTATGACTGGATCAACTTTTTGGTTTCCCCATGTAGCATTACCAATCACTATTGTGACTATCATTCTGCATATCACCTAGCATAACTACAGCAGTTTGCTGAAGTGAAGGATTTGAAAGGCCATTGGCATAATTGGCCCAGAGTGTTTAAAATAAGTAACTGAATTAGGAATCTTTTCAAGTTAAAGTATTATTATTAATAAGGGATAAAGTCTGGCAAATTAATAGTAAACAAAAGGGCAGCTCCACAGTTTCAGCTGTTCAAAGATGGCATGATTGTTGACTTACGGCAATGAGGCGATCCCCGATGGAGAGAGAACCCTCCCTGGCAGCCGGGCTTCCTGCTGCTAGAGCCGTCACATAGACTCCGCCCTCCAGGCTTATACCACTGTCTGATAGAGGGTCAGCATGGGAGAGTGAGGGGAGGAGTTATTGATGACAACAGGAGCACAGAAGGGGCTACTTTTTATTCAGCTTTCTTTCCTACCCTGGGAAACGGAGCTAAGCTCTACCTTTGTGTCCGACGAGATTAATGTGGACAGGAGTAACCAGTCTTCCACCTAAAGACTTTCTCCTTCGAACCACCATATTGATCACGCCTCCTCCATTAAGCACGGCTTTGATGACCTGCGTCCTGTCTTTGTTAGTTAGGTCAATGTCATTTATCTTCAGCAGCCAGTCGTTCACTCTGGGACGAGAAAGACACGGCTGGTTAGGTCGAAGCAATGGGCAGCAAAGCAATGAGCGGCCACCAACTCCCCAGGCTATTATTTGGAGAGAGCTCAATAGGCTAAATTACCTTAGTCTTCCATCTGCAATACTTCCTTTGTCCACTCTGGTCACAAAAATCCCACAATCCCCTGGTATATATGGATCGTTCACTCCCTCTGCGATGTCAAACCCCAGAGCCTTCAAATCCATGTCATCCTGGTCAGAGAAAAAGACAGAAATCACACACAACAATCAAAATGGAAAGCCTAACTAAGATCCAACGCCTCTTATCCACACAAGGTCAAAGAGTGTTGTGTGGACTGATTTGAGGAACTCACCCTGTCCTTCTCAAACTCCACCACTTCAGTTTCCCACTCCAGAGAGTCTGTGTCTATGGCTGAATCGTGCGAACTGTGTGCCATCAGTGGGCAGAAGTGTGCCTCCCTCTCTCTCTGGCATTCCACCTTCTCCCTAGAGAGCACAAACATGCACCTTGCTATACAACCCTACACGCTCCTCACCCTAGAGAAAACAAACGGGCTCACTCCACAACAAATGTGGAAACCTGTACTTCTGAACAACTCTGCTTGCTGATAATTAAAGAAGAAATACACAATCCAAGAAATATTTATTGCTATTGCTTCTATTGCTCTATTGTATAAATGTCCTGTAACATACTTATGGAATAAAACACACACCAGAGAGAGAAGGGATATAAACATCAAGGTCATAGCCAGAAAACAGATGAAAATAAAACAGGATTAAGTAATAGGGAATACTGGCAAACTGCCACCAAGACACATGGGCTCAAAGTGCAATGAGGGAGATGCCCAGAGGGTATCAGTGACTTTAAAAACTCTGAAAAACTAAAATAGTTTTAAGAGAAAGGGAGGGACCATATTTATTTTTCATGCATTAGCCAGCCACTAGAGGGAGCTTGAGCCACAGGAACAGTGGACAACAGCACAAATCTGTTTCATGAGAATGTATGAGGGAAGGAGAGAGAGAGAGAGAGAGAGAGAGAGAGAGAGAGAGAGAGAGAGAGAGAGAGGAGAGAGAGGAGAGAGAGGAGAGAGAGAGAGAGAGAGAGGGGGGGTGGGGGGCTGGAATAATAGAAAGCAGACTAGCAGGGAGCGGCATAGAACAGCGCTCACTTGAGCTCTTTCAGTTCCCGGGCCGCATCATTCTTCTGTTTCCTCATGTCGTCCAGGTTGCGCAGAGCGTCGGCCAGGTCGCTAACAGCACGATCCCTTTCTCTGCGCAGGTTATCGCACAGGGTCCTGCCACACAGCAGATAAAACGTCCGTGCACTGAGCCCACATTCTGCCTACAACCATACAAACGCATGCAAAACCTCTCTTAATTGAGAAAGACCATGCTGAAAGGGGGCTGATTCTTCCCGCATGGCTTGCAGCTGTGGGACCGCACCGGATGCTCTCCCGCTCGGCGACGATCTTGTCCCTCTCCTGGAAAGCCCAGTCCCGGCGGCACTTGGCTACCTCGGCCTCCTGTACGGCCTCCTTCAGCTCCTGTGACATGGCCTCACACTGCTTACGCAACACCTCGATCTCTTTGTTGGCCCGCTCCATGTCCATAGTGGCCGTGTCTTGTTTCTGTGCACAACAACATGCTTGAGCTGCAAGACTTGGCTGGCGGTCACCAACGTTAATGCGATCCCACAATACTAAACAAGGAACATTTATTCTCTTGCATTTATTGTTCTGGTTAGTGCCACCCAGAACATAAGTGGTTTGGAACAATCACAGAGCCCTCTGGTGGAGTCGGGTTGCAAATCAGTTCAGCTGCATGTTTCCATATATTTGTCTGATACAATTAGAAAGCCGCTTTACTACATGTGTTGATTTCTTCTGGAATAATCGTGTAGCTCAGATCAGGTTATAAGTGGCTGTGTGTGTGTGTGTGTGTGTGTGTGTGTGTGTGGCGTGAGAGAGAATGTATACATATAAAACAGTAGGCAACGCTGAACTGCTCAGAGAAGATCTCTAACATTTTAAAAGCTCCATGGATTTTTCACACAAGCAAATAGTATACATAAATGGGTGCCATAAAAGATGGTGATAATATAAAAATAAAATCTAAGAGACAACTATAAAAGCCATATAACAAACTAAAATTCTCGATCATGAAAGGTTAGAACAAGATTTTCCCAGATGAACTGAATAGAGTGAAAATCAGAGTGAGTATTTCTGCATTATTCAGCAAATCTGGAAGACACAACTGAGAGTACAAGGCCCTTTCGTTTGGAAGGTGACAGTGACGAGCTGCTGAAAGTTTCATCCAAGATGTGAGAGGTGCTCTGCGAGACAGGGAGCTCTCTTTACCTGCGCTGACAGCGTACTGCCTGAGCTGCCATACCCATCCTACATTAGCACACACAGCACTTTCATAATCAATCCCAAAAACAGCAAAAGGCCATCAGCGCCCAGGCACTGAGGAATTACACTTGATCAAAACAGTCAACTCTTGCAAAATTTAAAAATACATTCAAAGATATCTTCCAGATCGAACTTAATCAAACTGCATTTATATAGTACTTATTATTTCTGTATTACTTATTGTTAATCACTGACAAACCCTTAGCAACAAAGTTCTGCACATTTAACCGTGAGAAGTAACATTAGAAATAAATAACACCCCCCCCCCCAAAAAAAGTCTCCATGCATGGGGCTCTTGGCCGGGGGGAGGCCCAGAAAGAGGGAAGTGTCACGGCTCCGAGCCTGTGTATACCTGTCTAGCCTGGTAGTACTCGCGCAGCAGCTGGTCCCTCTGGATGATGGCTTCTGTGCGTTCTTTCCTGGCCACGTCACGCTCCTCGCGCACAGTCTCGATGTCTTTGCAGGCCTGACTCAGCTCCTTCTGTGCCTCCGCTTTATCCTTAACTTCATGGCAGTACTTCTCCAGCAGCTCATTCCGCTCACAGATGGCACGGTCTCGATCCACCAGTGACGAGTTGAGCTCCTGCGAAGCACAGCGGATGGCAGCAATTGGCAAATAAATAATGCTGTTTCCCACAAAGCTGGTCACGCATTACACGACATGACATCCATGCTGCGGATCGTTCCTGTAAATCACACGCATTCATACGATCTCTACAAGCCTCGGCTAATGTGCTGGCTTGTACCTGTCGGAGCGCCTCCAGCTCCTCGCTGGCCACCATCCTCTCCGACGAAGTGTTCTTCAGGCGGGCCTCAGCCGCCTCCAGCTCCGTCTGCAGCTTGTCCACCTCCTTGATCACCTGGTCACGCTCACTCATGATCAGCCGATACTCACTGAACACGGAGTCACGCTCCTCCTTGTACTTCTCTGCATCCTTGGCTGCCTTCAGTTGGAAGTTCTTGTAGCGCGTCACCTCTGACTGCAGCCTCTCCATCTCCCGCTGCAGCTCCTTGTTCTGTGCTGAGGCCTTGCTCAGTTCCTGCTGCACTGAGTCAAACCTGTGACCAGACACCCATCAGAGTGAGGGGGGTTGCTCGCCAACACCTGCAATCACGGCTGCTGATAAAGTAATGCGTGACCACACGGTACATGAGGTTACCATTCACCCTAAATTCCATATGTATACTTATTCTTAGTGGGGAATGTAAACATTAATGGTTCCGCTGCCAAACTCATCTCTTCGCCCTTTTGTGCTTACTATCCATAAGCTTGTCGCTTGGTCACACAGTACTACAGCCTGTGCAAATTTCCTGCACAAGCACGCATAGCTGGAGCTCCTGCCTCTTACCTGCGGACAGAGGCCGAGTACTGCTGCTGGTAGTGGATAGCCGTGTCTCTCTGCTTTATCAAGGTCTCAATCTGCTTCTGCAGTCGCCCATTCTCCTCGTCGGCCTGCTGCAGACGGCTCAGGTCCGTGTTGTGATTGGCCACCTTCTCACTGTATCGCTTGCTCAAGTTGTCATACTCTTTCTTCAGCCCCTCCAGTTTATCCATGGCTGTGTCGTAGAGTTTCAGCACCTCTGATGACCCGTTCTCCCTAATAACCTAATAACAAACGCATAGGCAAGAATCAAAACCTCATGTTGCTCAAAAGCTAATGCAACCAGCAGATGGCAATAATGGGTGAAACGAAGGGGACTGCATCTTCATCAGAACATAATAAACAGAGAAATCTGTAATCAGTGTATTGACCAAATAGTCCTTTACCAATATACTTGGCTACTGCACTTTATAAACTAAAACCACTAAAACCATAATGATTCCGCAACATTTATGTGATGAAAGAATTTCAAGCAACTAAAGAAAAGCACAGGTACCTGCTTAATTAAGAATGAATGCGTCACTTCCCATGGCAACCTGTAACATACCCCCTCCCTCCTGCATGACTGACATGTGGGTCTGGCTCTGCTTCGGCCCATGTTATCACAGCTTGTGCTATTGACCAGCTGTAAGAGTCTTGGAGTCCACTCCCATCAGTCATATAGCACTTGCCCTTCCAGGCTGCCTTTTTCACAGCACGCGCGGTGTGTGCAGGCTGTCAGGGTGGGGGGGGCTAAGCTTTGCTGACAGGTCCAAAGCCCATTTAGTGCAGCTTCAACATTCTGCACAGACCATGTACAGATAGCAGCTCAGCACACTACTACTGATCCTGGAGAGCTCATGTTACCACCTTCCCGCAGGATAAAGACCTCTGCAAAGACACCGCGGAGGGCGGAGGTAGGGGACTGAGAATTGTGTGTGCATGCGCATGTCTTTGTGTGTGTGTGTGTGTGCGCGCTTCCAAATGCAAATGTTTCAGGGGTTTAATCCAAGAAGAAGCCTAACAAATGGGTCAGCAGCAGTGAAAAAACTAAACCAGGAGCCTGTTGTAAGTGGTGCAGGGAGAAGAGTGGTGCAGTGTTTACACAGTTCCATCTGCACATCAAGGTCAGGTCTGCTCACTGCCTCGCAGCCCAGGGGCATACAGTCTCAGTACTGCATCCCTGCACATTTGGCCTATGTACTGCATGCACTCGCTAATCTATAACAGAGTAATGACAAATGCATCCCAGAGTAATCAAATGCCCTGGCTGGCCTTCGAAAAATCTCCTCTTTCATAGATCAACATTATGATGCAATATAACCCAGATGTGGAATTTTACCCTGACTAATACCATTAAAATGTAGCACGTAATTCCTCAACTGCAGGGGACGCAGGGTATTCTGCAGGTATCCCTTTATTATACAAACAGTAAACTATTAGATATACACAATATTACATTAGATACACATGAAATATTACACAAGACATTTGTCAGTGCCATCTTCATGTATGTTTGCCTAAAAAAATCCTATCAAATTCAGTAAAAGGAAACTCTACACCAAAAAGGCTTAAATTTCAGAGTCCTCTTAGCCATACATGTTCAGTCATCATAACTGATCCTGAAATTAAAAAAGCTATTTATGTATTTTATAACAACAAAGATGAGACATTATGAAAAAATAGCTGAATTGTCATGTGCCTTACAGGTACTGATATTAGACCATTTTACATTCAAACAACTTATTTTAAATGTAAATGGTAATATTTGCCTATAGCTGCGCTATACACAGCAGGCAGTACCTTGGCCCAACTCTACATGAGTGCAGAAAGGCTCAGGAAACACACACACACACACACACACACACACACACACACACACACACACCACACACACCACACACACCACACACACCACACACACCACACACACCACACACACCACACACACCACACACACACACACACACACACACACACACACACACACACACAGTACAGCAGCACTGCTTGCTCCAGCAGTTTTCTTTGCAATATTTTACTGTGGCATCTGCTTCCCTGGAGTCCCCACTGTGGAAGTGGCTGGGTGGAGTTTGGCATCTGCTTCCCTGGAGTCCACAGTTTGTTGGACACATACCTGCTGGTGCTGCAGTCTCATGTCAGCCACTTCTTTCTGGTCTTCAGAGTGCAGTCGCTTCAGCTCCTCACAGCTCTGCTTCAGATGGTTGTGCTCTCTCACCAGCTGAGAATTATCCCTCCTCATCACCTCCATCTCCTCCTTCAACTGAGACTGATCACTCAGGACACGACTGTGCAGCATGCTAACACACACACACACACACACACACACACACACACACACACACACACACACACACACACACACACACACACACGCCTTGATGTAATGGGTATAACTAAGACTTTGCTTTGACTTTGACTGCTTTGACTAAACTACATAACAGTCATTTAATTATATTGTTTCTTGATATGAAATTCACTTCTGCTTAATACTGTAAACAAGAGCCCTAAAAGCTTCCCAAAATGAGCCCCACAGGTACATGAAAAGGGCTTTATTGCCTAGCACTCTGAGGAGGACTACAGATAATGTTAACACCATTTTACAAAGAATCAATAAGACTACCAGCACAATAACAGTGTCTATGGTCCCTGCAGTATGGCACAATGTTCCTCCTCTCTATAGCAAAGTGACAACATGGCTTAGCCAGTTGGCTAAAACTCATCAGTTTTGTCCTTAAAATCAATCAAAGGTTATGCAGATAATAGTAAATAATACAACGATCCTCTTCATCTACCCAATCCCGCCTCCCTACATACATGCCAGCAGAGAAGGGGACAGTAGGCCATGTGTCCTGATAGAAACAGATAACCAACAGAATTACTGCACCTGCCACATCTATGCATGTACCTGAGCTACTGATTACATGAAGCTTCCACATACACCACATACTTATGACAGAGAGCACCGTATGCACAGAATATCAACTTTTTATTACAAAGTTTTACTGGCCATATTAATGCTAATGAGCTGACTCACTCCACATTGTTTCTTTATGAGATTAAGTGTGTTAAACGTGCTCACAAAGAATGCCCAGCGGGCATGCTAACAGCCTAGCGCTCATCTTGTATCTTGGTTTCAGAGCCACAACAATACTGCAGAGTATTCCAGGTCTAATTAAAACTTCTACTACATGTAGATCGCTTCTGGCAACGGTGCCTGCTCTCGCCTCCCACACTGCTGCTCTGTGGGGCAGAGCCTGCAGTGGGCAGAGTAGGGGAGGAGATGTAGTGTTGGTGGGAGCAGCATACTCACTGGTAGAAGTCAGCTTCCTTCACTGCCTCCTCGCACCTTTTCAGGGTCTTGGTGTGTTGGTTCTGTAGCGACTGCAGGTCAGCCATGGCCTTCATACACTGGGTTTTGAGACGCTCGTAGTCATGACTGGCTTTGGAATTCGGCCTTGGGAGACAACAATGAAACCCATAAGCACTGTACCCTGCTCTGTCTGCAAGGGCAGAATTCTAATGTGCATTACTGAAATGAAAATAAAATACCCCTTCATACACACACACACACACACACACACACACACACACAAACAAACAAATAAATAAATAAATAAATAAATAAATAAATAAATAGAGAAAGAGAGAGAGAGAGAGAGAGAGAGAGAGCGCGAGCGCACCTTGGACCAACCAGTGGCTATATTAGGTAAATTATCGTTCCATTTCTTATCATCACATACTAATGTTGTTTACTAGAGACTTTTTTTGTTGTTGATGCCATTATTTAACCATTGACTTAAAATGTTTCCATACACCATATATTAGATTGTTTATATAGACCTATATAACAACACAAAAGATGGTCACATGAGCATATCACCACCAGCTAATTTACTATAAATTATGTTTAAATTGCCACTTAAAAAGATTATAATGTAGAGTTTCTGGCAAAGAACACTGGGTAGATGCAAATGAAACAACATCTGCTACATGTGACCTACTCCCTGGTAGACAGTAAAAATGGATGAGCTTGAAGGGTGTCACCGCGCCAGTTTGGAAATGTTTTGGTTTCCAACCAGACAAACATCGAGAACCGTTGGACGTCAACAGTGTTACATGCCGCCTATGCAGAAAACCAAAAGGTGGCAATGCTACCAGTTTCCAGTTTGCTCAAGACAGTGGAGTTTTACTCACTAACAACTGACATGTGGTCAAGTACTAATGTGACTCCATATATGTCAGTGAGGACATTTTTTAATTTTGCCAAAGTGGAAACTTGAATCCAACTGTCTTCGCTCTGTACTCCCGGAGTGGAAGCTGAATGAGGAAAAATTAACCTGCATTACAACAGACAACGCTGCAAATATAAAGTCAGCCATGACAGATGAACTTGAATAGCAACAGTTAAATTGCTTTGGACATAACATACATCTGGGTGTGACGAATTCAATTAAGAAGTAAAGACAGCGCACGGTACAAGCTCTGGAAGTGTACGCAGATCAATCGTTGGTACTTTTTCCCCCAAAGCTGGCAGAAGAAGCATGCCTTGATGAAAGCTCAACAAGAACTCCAACTCCCAGAACATTCCCTTATTACTGTGTGTTTTCAAAATCAGACTTATGAGAAAGACTAGTTTAATTATTGAATGAACGAACAAACAATTGAGTTAGCGAATAAAACAAACATCATAAATGTTGTTTATTTAAATGTGGTTCTTTTATTTTAATCAATAATAAAATACATAAATCTCTGCACTTTAATAATAATTATTTGTTTACTTATATAAAAAAGATTTAAACAATAACAATATTCATTAAATAAATAAGTGAATAAATGCTTTTTCACCATTCTTGTACTAAAACAAGATTGTGCCATGTAGTGGGGATGTAAACAAAAATGACTGAGAGAATAAATTGAGCATGCCCAAGCAATTGGATGGGTTCTAGCTGCTGACCACTGTGCACAGCCACTGACCTCACAGGACCTTGCTGTACTGGAAGCACTGAACAAGACTTTTAAGCCAGTTGCAGACTTCACTGATATTTTTTCAGGAGAGAATTGTGTCACTGTATTGTCGCTTTGGCCAACTCTTCAGCTTCTGAAAAACGAAATATCGAGTGTATGGGAAACAGACATACAGCTAACGAAGGACATCAAACGCGGGATTTTAACAAAACTGAAGTCGACCAAAAGATTGATGTGCATTACAATGTTCTTGGACAGCCGATTAAGCGGGGAACGCTTAGCCAAAGATGAATTGCTGAATGGTCATACAATGGTCATACAATACAATGGTCAAAATGGAGCTGGAACAGGGCCTAACAAGTGTGTTCACGAGACAAGAGGAGGATGAACCCCTGTTAAAGAAGAAAATATTGGGCAGCTATTTGTCCAAAGAAAACTATCATGAGTGTCTTTCACTGAAGAGGAGCGAGACACTGCTGAATTGACAACGTATGAACAGGAACCAACTATCAAAGGATATGATGATCCGCTAGCAAGGTGGGGCACGAACGATAAACGCCTGCCTTTAATGGCAAGACCTTTGCGCAAATACTCACGTATGTGTGTGCAACAAATATTCCATCCGAGCATGCTTTTAGCACAGCTGGGAATGTTACCTCCTCAAGCTCTCATCTTAAACCTGACAAGGTTAGCATGCTTGTCTTCATGGCAAAGAATGTGCTAGCAAATGGTAGTAAAAAATTAGAAGTTCATAATTTATTGCTATGAATAAAAATACAAAATATTTGCATAATATATATATATATATATATATATATATATATATGTTAATATACATGCATGAGAAACAGGTGTTATTATTTCTTATTCATTAACATAATTCTGCAAAAAACAAAGTTAAGATTAGCTGTTACAATTCTCCTTTACTGTCCAACTGAGATGCAGATCACTTACACAGGCAACAATATAAGGATCACACGACTGAAACAAATGAAAGACCATGTAACGGACATGTGGGATACTTATTAAATAAATTTTTAATGCAATAATATCGTTTATCGGGATAATTCTGAGACGATAATCATTTGCCTTAAATATTTGCCTAATATTAAGCTTGGGCGATAAGTTTATAATTAGTTTATAAGTTTTTATATACACATATATAAACACACATTAATATAATAAAAACTAGGCTTTCTTTGGTTTTAAGGAAAGTACAGGTAAATATTGTATCTTGCCAGGCATTTGTCTGCCACACCTTCAACAGAGTCCTTTGACCCGCAAAAAAAAAAAAAAAAAAAGTTTATATACACACACACACACACACACACACACACACACACACACACACACACACACACACACACACACACACACAGAAAGAAATTTAAGACCCACTCCTGTCCATTTGGGAAGCATAGAACCCCACCTTCAACATAACTGAATCAGAGTTCCTCACTTAGACATAGAAAAGGACAAAAAGCAGCCAAAGTCAAAAGTAATTTTTTGTAAAAAGGGCTCATTTACAAAAAAAGTTTTTTAAAAAGTCCTTGCCACACTACTGTGCATTACACCATGTTACAGAAGCTATATGGAACTACCATGGTATAAGAGATCATTTACATCTCTCTACATTTTAATAGCTGCAAAAACAGGTGTTTGACATATCCTAAAGGAAGCGCTACATGGCTCTTCTCCAAGTGAATGATCTTTCTTGATGGCTTTTTTAATGTGAGGCTGGATGTGCAGTCAGGATGAGATGGGGCATGAGCTGTACCTGCAGTCATCGAAGGTGGTTCCGGGGGAGGCCAGGGCAAGGCGCTTACGCAGATCGTCCCGTTCCCTGGTCACCTGCCTCAGCTGGAACAGGACGGCGTCCAGGTTCTCGCTGGTCGGCCGATTGTCATTGAGCGCAGGGGGAGGGGAGGAGGCTTTGGTACCTGTAACAGTGAGCACGTCACCGGGGCAAGGGAGTGCTCGCCCAGCGCAAAGGCTGGGGTGTGCATGCCCCATGGAAGAGGCCAACCACCCACCCCAGTGCTCTGCAGATCACTACCCAGATGACCACCTCACTGCACAGTCAGTGCTGGACCCAGGCTTTGAGAGCTACTAAACTGAAACCAATGTGTGAACGGCACTGCCAAGATATCGAAGACTAGAAACAGAGAAAACTTAACACTGTGAATGAGCTCACAATAAGGTCACATGGGTAGCAGTCTGAAGCAGGCAATTTAAAACAAAAAGATGGTAATGTGAAATCATATACACTTCTGAAAATACTAGGAATACTGGCAATTGTATATGACAAAATACAGTCGCTGCCAAACAATGGGAAAATATATATATTTATTATATAAAAGTGTAAGTGTACATTTAGATACCCAGTAACCCTAGAGCTCAGAACAATCCCCACTTTATGACTAGGTCTGCAACCCTCACAGAGATGCAATGCTTATATAATCTTAAAATGTCAAAAAGATCAAAGAACAGACATTCTGCAACCAAGATTCCTCTTTAATCTTCAGGTCTTTGCTGTGACAATCTTCTGCAAATATTCAGAGAATTATTTTGGATTCATGAAGCAACAATGACGATAACTTCCATAAAAAGAAAAAAACAGAAATGTGCACATGACTGGATAAAGGCCATTTCACCTTTTTCTAGAGACCCTTAACAATTCTGAAGTGGCACTGCAACCACTATTTTTTCCTTCTATTTTAAATACCTCTGAACTGTGAATAATGGATCTCTAGACTCCATTACAGGCATCCATCTGACACCGTCACATTTGCTTCCTGACTTCCCTCCTCTATTTATGAGCTCAGATTCTCTGCATTGCGAAGCCATTGGTTGGCCATTGAGGACAGAGGCAGAGGGAAGCCCATCCTCCCAGCCTGCAGACTCTCTGCCTGCTCTCTTGCTGCATCACTGCGTCTCACGCAGACCTAAGCAGGTGAAGGCCACTGGAGGTGTCTGTGGCAAACCTGAATTCCAGCTGGGATCACACATGCTCCAAACACTAGAGCTCAGCCCCCACATGTAATATGGGCAATAATTGGTGGTTTGCAGCAGGAGATACATTGCAGACAGACCCAGATGTGTTATGGGGTGTGTAAATGGAGAAAAGTACAGGCAATAGGCCTCTAACATACCAACACTGCTGAGGGAACTGCTGCTCTCTGAATCGGATGGCATAGTGGACAGGACACTGTAGGTGGACCCTACACAGAAGAGAAATGAGCAAGAGACATTTAAGAACACCACACTTTCACTCATCTAAGGCTGAATTTGTTAATCATTCAAAAATATGTCTGTGTGAAAAAATCATTTTCCTATTTCGTCATCATGCATTGCATTTTGATTGTGTGCTGATACAAAAATCATGGCTAAGGGATATGACCAATAATTAAAAGTTGCCTCCAAAATATTTATCAAGGCACACAAATAGGCTAGTAGCTAATACGGAGAAAGCTGTTTGTACTACGCTTTGCATTTATGATATAATGCACAATGAGGTTAAGTCTTAATAGTCAAAGAATAGCTTTGCATGCAAAGCAGTAGCACTGGCTGCAAATTAACTCTCTCCAAACTCCCTTTGGCAAAATGGAAAAAGAAAAAACATTCAGGGTAGCATACTGAAGATGTCCAACAACTTTAATTTGATATGGAATAGTGATATCTGCTTTGTATCAACTAAATCTGCAAACCATGCAGACGTATCTTGGATCTGTTCTATGCAAAGCAATAACCGCCCCGATGACGCCAGTGGCAAAAAGAGAACATTTCAGTTCCTATATCTAAGCAAGGGACTCTTTTGTAGACATCTGTTACAAAAATATTCGTGCTAAAAAAGGATGCACAATGTGTCCCATCTGCACAACTGGCCCCAAGCCTCAGAGCACCCACACGCTGCTCCGCCAGTGTCCTCGCAAATGCCTCCAGACACACATGCTCCAAAGAAGAAAAAAAAGAAAAAGTCATTCAATCCTGCTGATCGCCACAGCCCTTCGGCTCCAGGGCCCTTTCTCCCGCTCTTCCTCTCACTAGCAGTGAGCGCTCACGAGCTGTGCTCTCTCCCCATGCCTACAGGCAGGCTTTATGATGACTAATTTCTCTTCATACTTTTTTGAAGATTTGAAATAGAGTGCATATTGTACACTGGATCATCAGTTTTGAACATACTGCACAGGCCTAAATTATTCATTAGCCTACTAATTACTTTTTTTATATAAATAATACATTTAAAAATAATAATTTTCTGTACAAGAGTTGTAATGGCAAATTGTAATGGCCAGCACTGCCTATGTTGAAAGATATCTTACTTCCCTTGCCCACAAGACTGCAGAAATCAACCAGTACAACTTAACATCAGTCACATACTTTGAGTGCATTTATTAAATTTTTTTTTTTTTAAAGCTTACTGCATCAGTTTAAGGATCCCCTTCTGTATAGTCTAGCCTACATGTGTCAAACTAGCTTACCGAACAAACTTGAATATCATCATGTCAACTAATTATTTTAAGGGAAGGCCATTACACCCGGCAAAGATGTTAACTTGGAAACAACAGAAAATAGTCATGTTAGAGGTGACAGAAGAACGACAAAGATCATCTCTGTGTTTTAAGTAGGTCAGCAAAGCCAGCCCTTGCCTTAGGCCACAGTGGGGCTTTTGTTTTGTCTCGGCTGTACACATTGTGTCAAACAGTCAATTTAAAGAGACAGGTACTCAAGCCCCACGAATCCCCCTGCCATCAAAAACTGGGGTAAAAATGTTTCCATCGCAAATTTATTTTAAATCCTGCCAGGAAAAAAAACAAAAAAAACAAACAAACAAACAAACAAAAAACCCACACACCCACAAGCAAAACAAGTAACAGCTCTCATACATGTCAAAAATGAAGAGCAGCAAAGCGTTCCTGATCAGGACAGGGAAAAAAAACAACCTAATTATGAATGTCCAAATGTTTTAGTTTGAATTTATCTAAAAATGTGTGTCCCCAAAGCAGAATCCGCTTTTCCATGATTCAGATTAATCAGCATATCTCAACAAATGACAATAATTTGATTCAAACATGTGGCTTCAAAAGGCGAGGAGTCTACTTGGGTCTGTTAATAATAATTTGCATTGCAACAATACCATATTTGATAAAGCCCAGCTGCTATTTTAAGTTAAGGACTGTCAGCTTTACTTATTGTCAGCCAGTCCTGTTCATCATGGCGGGCCTGCAGAGAGGGCTACAGAGACAGCCTGACAAACGATTCTGTTTACCCACATCTCAGGCCTCTAAATCAAATGGACTCTGGCCGGGTTCCTGCTTTGCTGTAGGAGCCACTGCTGTTTGATTAAATCTGGAGTGAACCCAGCTCAGATTCGCCCCTTTCTGCTAAAGACAGCTGAAAGCCAGAGCGTGAAGGGCCTGAGGAGCAGAGGCACCACCCGGCCCAGGAAGCCTTTGTTCAGTCAGCCTGCAGTTTCCCATGAGGCCACATGGCAAGGCTGTGGCACCGAGGGCAAGGTTCAGAAGTAGTAGCCAATCAGGACTCAGTGTTGATCATGTGATGTGGCAGTGTTTACAGTAGTTCTATGGGGTGGGGGATAAGAGGGGTATGGGTGGGTAAAATAGAAACAACAGCACTGGGCTCTCACATATCAGATGATGTCACACAAATTAAGGGACATTCCCACTTTTGAAAATCAGGCTGGACAGCAATGTAATATAATAGTCACCAATTACAATAATGGATGAAATTACATCATGTAATCCTTGGACCACAAAGAGCAGGTGATACCGGTATGGAAGATGAAAAGGCAGAAAAGAAGACAGAGGTAACGAGGGTGGAGGTGGCACACAAACCTCAACACAAGTCTTCATGAGTTCCATTACAGCCATCACCACAAGCACCACTGCGGCGGGAAGGTTCCGCTTTGATGCTCACCACATCCTGTACAACTGACACATAGCTAACCACAAGCAACCTATCGACAGCCTGCAATATATAATCATTCTACGCGACGCTGTAAAGCAGAGGCACCCAACTGCGGTTAAATGGCCAGGTTCAATGTGCTTGATCAGAGAAACCAGGAAACTGTACGAGACTTTAGTCCTCTACGACATGAATTCTGGCACATCGCTGAAGGCTGCAGTCATTAGGATTCTCAGAAAATACACAAACTAGCCAAACTGTAAGAAACCGGATGTCTGAGCAGATATTATCCATAGCAATTAAAATGACGCCAGTCCAATTAATCAGAAAAGCCCATGTATTTCAAATGCTCTCAGCCCGCCCACCTAACATTTACGTCTGCAAAAGATGTCAAGGTGCAGGTGTGACAGAAAAAGTATTAAAAGCAGTTATTAATTGGTTATAACAAACAAGAACAGACCATACTGAAGAATACATAGACAAATCAGAAATACTCATCTTGTGACTGATTCAAGTTTAAAAGCACTGTGCTAACTTTGTCACCTTGGGATAAGCAACAGTTCATTTACAACAGAGGCAGTCCTTCAAAAAATGCTAACTGGCTGCATTCAAATTTGCCCTAGCTTGCTGTATAGCACAATCCATTACAATCCAAGTTTACACTTTACCAGTCAGCACAAAAACAAGGACAGACATATCAAATGCTGTCTGTACTGCAAGAAAAATGTGGGTCTAGCCCACAGGACAACAGTGGGGATTCAAAGACACAGAAGTATGAAACTCCCTGCAGCAACCATTCACAGTCTCCCCAACAAGTTCAAAATAAATTGAAACACATTGCAGCAGACGACTGTCCCACTCGGCTCTCTAGGCTGACTCTTACCAAAAGCTGAACATGTCGATCACTCGAATCACTGTGGAAGAGCGATTTAAGCATTTATTAGAGACTTTGATGTAGCCAGCTATCAATCCAGGCCACAGCAGTGATAGAGGGTAGCGCAGCACTGTTTATTTCCATTCCCTCCAAAGCAGCATTTAGACTTTGGCATTTCCTGAGCCTTCCTTGGTCATTAAGAAGCTTGGGAACACTTGTAAATGGTAATGAAGTCCTTTCTGATAGTCCTGCCTCTTGGCGGACAATATGCTAAAAGTGAGAGAGTATACTGGTGCTGCAAGAGACACTAGAAGGCTCAGGGCTAGCGCAAAGACCGAGTCACAGGAAGGTTACTTATGCAGTTAAGAAAGGTTACTTACGCAGTTTTAATAGAGCACAATTACAAGACAATTTCTCAATGTTTCTGTTAGTAGTACCATAACTATAAATGATCACCAATTGCTAGGCACAGGAGGGGAGAATTAAACAAAACGGGGCCTATATCAATACTTCTAAGTCCACGTGAACACACACACTGGCCAACATTAGCAGCACATCAGTTTTACCAAGTAGGTGCACTGATTCATGTCCTGCCAGATAAAAATAAAGTCGCCTTCATGGATCCTAGCTACTAAAGTAGGCGTACATCAATGACTGAATGTAGCACTGCTCTCACTGCATCAGAGCAGGAGGGCGATCGCATGGTGGACGCACACAGGTAGGCTACCCCATCCTTGAAAAAGATGTTAGAAGGCAGCGATCCTAAAATCCTTTTTTTAGATCTGAAGAAACCTTGAATCAGAGCAAGACTTTAATATTTCATAGCATTCTGAACCAATGTCAGTGCTTGGCTACAAAAGCTAGTTCAGACTGACATGATTTCACTCATCATATTCAAAAGTAACAGCACAGGCCTATAAACAGATAAGTCAGCCTTTTTAATGTTTGGGTTAACTATTCCAGGTATAATTATTTCAGTACAATATAAATACATTTTAACATTAACATCAGTATATGGAAACATAAAACTGAACAGTTGAAATTCCTCTCAATCTCTTCTGAGAGTTTGCAATTGAGTCTTAAGCTATAAAAAGGTATTATATAGGGCAGTTCAGCTTTTTTAATTTTTAGAACTCAACTGCAGTATTTCATAGGATTACTTTCTTGCAGACATGATACATTTATTTCAAAATACTGAAAAGTATTTTTCTTAGTCAAACCAATCTGCCTAGTATATAGAGCTCTGTAAAAATCAATACATGTTTCAATACATAAAATATTGTAAATTGAATGTATTAAATTATAGGCTTTATCCATAAAAAAGTTCACCAATGCTTTCAGTTTAATCCACTTTGAACGCTAGTTAGTTTGTCCCCTCAAGACCCTGCCCTCATTTTTAACCCCCTCACAAATATGAAGGTTTTGAAAACACTGAAAAGTTGTAAATATGGGATGAAATTTAACAACATTAACAGTAGATGTTTTAAGATGAACACACATAAATCATGATCACTACATTATACAGTGATCATAAACATGGCAATCTCACAGATTTGCAGCAAGAAAAGGAATGGGAGGGAACTCCAAGCCATCTACAGAGGGGAGGGTTTAAGAGCTCTCCTTGTGACATACTGCCACACCATAACTCACTCTGTCTACATGTGTGATCTATTGGGATCCAAGTTGACAGCTCCTATGGTCTGTAAACAGTGCAAGCTGCTGATGGTGCACTTTTGGGTAGCTTTGCTTAAAACAAAAGGCCTGTTGTCTCTGCCTGACCCTTTGTTTGACTGCACGGAGGAGTCACTCTTGGATGAACTTTGGACAAGTCATTTCTAATGAAGCAATCACTTAATTTCAAATGCATATGGATGGCATCTGCCTACTGTATTTTACAGCAAAACAACCACTTGGGAAACAGTCTACTGTGTAGTAGATCACAAGATGTGATCATCCTGTGTTAAGGGAGTGCAGAGGGGGTGATTAGTCAAGAATGGAGACATTACCAGTAAGCATCTAAATCAACATCACAGTCTGATGTAGGCCTATGTTACAGAGAAAACCGCACATGAGCCAAAAAAAACTCAAAGTGCTGGGAACTTAAACCAGAACTAGTCAACAGAAATGAGAAATCAATTACTATAAAGCCCAACTCATTTCAGTCTTGGAAATGTGCTTGTTTGCAGCACGACTATTCAATAACCATCCTCTGAATATAAATCTCATTGCTCTCCTTTACGAGACTGATTTGCAACATTGATCTTTGGCCTCTCTAGTTGAGCTGATGTATGATCGTCTATGGTGTTCGATACAAGCGCCATCACACATATTCTGTGGCTCCTCTAGCCTGCATGCTGAGCAGTTGGAGCTGCCACTACACTGCCCTGTGCTGAACCAAAGCCGCCCCTCCTCCACGGCTCCCGTTCTTAGTCTGGTGTAACACGTGGGTGTGTGTGCATGTATGTGTGTAAGCCTGGCAGGGAAAAGAGCTGAAGCTCAGCAATTGCAGCTTAAGAGAATGACTTCAGAGCAGAGCAGGTCACTATCAGTGTAACTCTGCTCATCACAATCACACACACACACACACACACACACACACACACACACACACACACACACACACACACACACACACACGAGAGTGAAAGCAAGACAGAAGGCATGAGAGAGAGAGAGAGAGAGAGAGAGAGAGAGAGAGAGAGAGAGAGAGAGAGCACATAAGATAGAAAATGACAGAGAGCAAGCGTGGAAGCTCAGCCTTTCATCTGTCTGTTCAGAGCCTGCAGGGAGACCAGGCATGTCCTAGTCTCTTACCAACACGCCTAACGCAATAATCACATGAACCGACTAACCACAGTAAAGATAATGAAAAGCACATTTCAAAAATCTGTTTCAACCTGAATTGGTGCATGGCTCACTGCAGAAGCTTTAATACATACATACTGGTGGAGGGGCAGGATAATGCATGTCTCAAAGAGCTTAGATTGTAGAACAAAGGCTATGCACAAATGAAGAACTCTGTAGTGTCTATAGCAAATGCAAACTAAGATTTTTTTTCCACCCAAAACGCTCTACCACTGCTCTGAAGAGTTTTAGAATAATGTACATTTAAGAAATGTGGGGCAAAGATGACAAGGAGGCGGGGAATCAAGGACCTGCATTTATTCTGTTTTACAGAGCACTATTTCTAGTGCGTGTGGTTTATAGGCTGGGAGTGTGCTCACTTGCACAAACCCTTTGATGTGTGTGAGCTGACAGTACTCCTCTGTAGTGGATCTCCTAAAATGACAGAAAGGGCATGGCCACTCCGCTCAACGTTACGCTCAGAGAGCATCCATGCCCCCCCCCCCTTCTAATTCAACTCTTACTCATGTTGGATACTCTCTCTAGCAAAGACTCCTACACTGAGTTTTATGACCTTACATCCATTTTTCATCATCAAACCTCAAGAGACTCAGTTAAGGTTCACAGAATGTTTTGTGAGGCCAACAGTGGCAAGACCACACAGCTACTGCATCAGAACAAATCAGGCAAATAGCATCAAATGATGACATGTGGATTAAATGACAAGGAAACTCACAAGCTTGCCCTCGGGCCCAACTCATGCCCATTTCAATCAAATGTTTAACAACAGAATAAACATAAGAGAAAACAGCAGGGCAGAAGCTATGCACATAGTTGTGCACCTACACTGGCATACAGGGACCCCGAGAGCCATTTCACAGGTTGTACATGCATGTTCAGATCAATGTGCCATGGCACCATGGCAAGTGTTTCCATGGAAACTGTCTGCCTTAACCATGGATGTGTTGGTGACATCATCATGACCATGCTTATTATCAATGAACATCATACGAAAGAACAGCTGCTTAAATAACACAGAGAAACTACTTGAATTCAATTTTTTTTAACCCTTGCTCCAACTTCTTTTTTCCTGGGGGGGGGAGGGGGGCTACTTTCACCAAACTGACACTCATGTCACACGCAAAACGTACTTCAAAACTTAACTTGCAAGTTAACTGAAATCCGTATTTCTACTCTCCTACTTGTGTGGATCTCATACTCAAACTTATCATACTCAAACTTACTGTACCTACACAGAAGTAATGTGTTTTCAATGCTTAGTCGTTGAAAATAATTATACTTACAGAACTTATCTGCACTGCACTAACATAGACCAAACATTCACACTATCAGGTCAGAGCAGCGCTCAGTTTAATGTGCTTTACCTCCTTTTGATTTTATATATAGACCAAGTGCTCGTATAGGTATCTGAGCTGTTGTGCTTTTAGATGTTCAGCGTTTACGCACGTTATCAGTGCTAAAGATAAAATAATTAAATCAGTTCTGCAACTTGCGTTGATGATGAGGCATTCCTAACGACCTAACCTGATTTTTGTATACTGGGTATACTGTGTGCCTTACCAGAATGGTCAGCGGGAGCTCCGCCGTTGGTGAAGAGGGCAGAATACAGGTGAGGGTACGTTTTCTCCAGTGCCACACACAGGTCCAGGAAATGGTCGCGTTCCTTGTTCATCAGCATCTTCAAAAGATGGTCCACTTTCTCCGAGCTGGTGGAACAGTTCTGGTCCAACTCGTACCTCTCCCGCTCGCTGAGGGTACCTGATTTACTCAGCAAGTCAATCAGGTGTTCTGCATCTGTGATGGACTCCAATAAGTTCTGGTGGCACTGGTGTAACAACTCTTTGTGCTTCGGCTCCATGGCAGTTCGTGTAGTTCCGTAGCTAACTAACGTTAGCTAGCTTCTTGCTATATCGGTGGAGACACTGACCTCGACTCAATTCCAACAGAACCCCGATAATGAAGCAGGAACTTCTTTCCTTGTTGTCACTTGTACGATTTGAGCAACACTGCCATGATATATGATGGCTTGATACAGCATTTCTTTGTTACAAATAGCAAAAAGGCACACGAAGCCATATTTGTTGCCTGAGGCTGTTGACTGCACTACACAGCGATAAATAGCTAGCTAGCTAGCTAGCTAGCTACATTTGTCCAGCTCACTTACATCTAGCAACTTGTTCCATTTTCTCCAGTCCCACGCAGACCAAGTCCTTCCACGTTTACAGTTTCTTCTTTGCCATTTATTCTGCAAGGTGCTGACTTAACTGCAAGCAAAACTAACGTAAGTCCGCTGGCGTTCCCTACTTAAACTGTAAGCTCCGCCATGTCTCGGCAGCTCAGTAGCTGCTGCCTGTTGTCAATCAACTCTCCATACAATCGCCATGTAAGGTCAAACTGGGCGGAGACTTACACAGACACACCTGATTTTTCTCAATGGGCGTGTACTTGTATTATGTTTCTGTTTAACATTATTGTAGTTATATTATTTTCGTTATTTGTGGTGTGCTCAAATCATTGAGTATAGGGAGATAGTGTTCCATCGCTTAAAAATATTGTAAAGTTAAAATGTGCTTGCTTGATACGTATATATGGCATGCACAGACATTACGTTTTTTTACTGGCAATTTCTGATGAACAAGCGTTGATCCACATAGATGACACATCGTAATCTCACAACAACACAAAGATTTTGAAAATGTTTGTTGTAGATGTGACAATGTGATTATGGAATATATGTGTCTGGGAGAAAAAGGACCTAAAGGTAGTAGTGATGTACATACTTCAGATGCCTGGTTCACAGGGACCAAACGTAATTTAATAGCTGTGCCTTTTGATGGATGCATGTTTTAGTCATGATCATGTGCCAACAGTTGCATAGACAAGTTTTCATCTCCAACTCAAACCATATTTCAAGAGATTGCTTTATCCAACCCCCCACCCACCAAAGTAATTTTGAGAGAACAAAATGTATAAGTATAAATAGCATAAATGTATAAATGTATGCTACATTTTGGGCCTAATCTGGAACTTGAATATCAGTGTGGCCAAGAGTTTAACTTTACAATTCACTAAATAGCTATGAAAGAAAACTGTGAAAGTGGCAAATATTCAAGTAATAATTTGTAGGTAAACTCTTTCCAGTAATTTGAGTACTTTGTCATTTTAATACCACAGAAAATGTTCCCAGCATAAATTTGAAGTAACCATCAGAGAAAAATAGGGTGTTTAGGGTGTTTTGATGCCGCTGAAGAGCTCTGATGGGTATACTGGGGAGTGCAGCAATGCAGTTTATCATTCCACAATGTCATGAGGTTGCAAGCACTATACAAAGTCAACAGCTGTGTACAGTCTGTGCATCTATCAAAGGCTACAGCTGTGTACGGTCTGTGCATTTCTCATGTTGTCTCCTAGTGATATGGCTATATGGGGCTTTTAATATTTTGGAAAAGAAATCTATTAAAAATACACATACATGTGTTACTTGCACACATTTGTTTAACAGGAGCAAGGAAGTCATCACATACAAATAAAAACAGAACCCTCCCTGCAGAATGTTTATGAGAAAGCAAATTTGTTGTTTTACAAGAGGATGTCCTGACTATAGTGACAGAAATAGAATGTTGTTATGGAATAGTCACTGTTACTTTTGCTTTAATGCCACGTTAAAAGTAACTACCACTAAATTACAGAGCATATTACTGTACACAGATGGAACTTTAGCATACAATTATAGTGTGGATGAGGTGCTGAGACTCTAGAATGCACATCCTGTGTTCTGTACAGTGTTTATGGTGAAGGTCCTGTTGCCATGTGATGTCCACAAACACAGCTCAGCAAGGCCCATCTTAATAATAAATACAATTAAAATAATTAAAATGCAAATTAAAAGAACAGATATTACTGTGCATGATATCCATTCAAAGAAATAAAAGAGAAGTAAAAGTCAAGCACAGCAAAAATAAGCAACACGGTAAAAGCAGAGCAATTGGATTAAAGGCCTACAGAATACAATATCTTAACCTTCCTGTCTTTTCCTGCAATACACAGCAGGTATGTGTTCACATGACAAATATGCTTCTCAAAGTTTAGGGCATTACAACTGATATAAAATGCACTGCATTTTTTCTGCATTGTGATTTATTTTGTAATTCAGTGAATTTTTTAAAACAGAGAACTGGGGTATTAAGTTAAGAACTGTAACTAAAACTCCTACAGCAAGCTAGAAAATTAAATAGAGATGGTTATCGGTTGGGAAACCCGTGTTTGTCTTTTCACCCATTACATGAATTCAACACTGTTGTTCTGAGAACCATCATCAAATAATTTTATGTATATTCATTGGGAGAAATGTAGTTAACGAAATATAGTTAATTATAGTTAAAGGCTGTTTAGATACTTGCAGAAACTGATAAAACACTGTTCCTATGGTTTTTGAGAACAGAACATTAGGATCACAACAGAACGACACTGCCCTCTACTGGCAGTTTACTAGTTACTACGGTTACTAAATGCATCGTTACTAAATGCAATATCAGTGTGATCTGCTGATTGCGTTATCTATTCCATTCATTCCATAATTTTCAGCCTGACAGTAAGTAACCTCTAATTACATTATATACAGTAATGGGGTCCTATGCAGAGCCTCTGCATGTAATCTGAAGTTAAGGGTAGAGTACAGGAATGAGTCATAGTTGAGTCATAGGCAATTCATTTGATGGACATCACATTCATATTCTACTGCACTTCAAAATGTACATACTCACCACCCACCATGGCTAAGACAAACTGCATGACAACAGATGGGCTATAGTTTGTAACTGTATACTCACAAGGTGTTTCCAATATATAAATGTTCTAATAAAGGTGTGGTTGGTATATATATTTAGAAACATTGGTTGGTTTTGCAATTGGTTTTGCAATATGAAAGAATGAACACAACAAAGCTTAACGAAAGTTTCACATGCCACTTGAATGACTATTTTTTTATTTATTCTTAGAAATGTATTGCCATAGTGTCTAGGAAAACAATTTGGGAAAGCAAACAAAGCAAAACTGTTAAACACAAAATAAAGTGTTAGCTTCTCTTCAACAGGAATAGAGCTACAATGGTATAATGTAAAAGCAATAATGAATCACTAAACTGGCAGGCAATTTTTGGCAGAGGCAACTATAATTTTATTTCCAATAATACATACTAACTTGACATCTGTCAGTAATCTAGGTTGTTGTTTAAGCAATTCCTGTTTGGAGATTTAACTAGATTACCAAAATTGATGTACATTTTAAAAATATTGACTTGGTATTCAGCTGCTAATTAAAACCTTATAAATTTCAAATAGCAACATACATTTCATCATCTCTTTTTTTCAGAAAAATATATGACAATCCCATTACCAGTACTTTACAAAAAATGTTAACTATTCATTTTATTTCCTAAGGCATAGTATACTCAGCACAAAAGACAAACAAAATACTTCCTTTAACACAAATATTTGCATAAAAGAAATATGTTACATGACTAGGAAAAAATGGCAGTTATATAAACGATGGCAACATCATGCAACTGTAGTAGAGCACTTTGGCATATTTCTTAATTTGTATAGTATATAATAATTAGAGTATAATAATATATAAGATTTTTACAGACACAATATGGCATGCTTGTCTTCCTGGAGGTGTTGAAAGCTGCAGTTCCCTAATCACTTCCACCACAAAGCTTCAACAGTATCTTCTTGTAATCCCCTGAGGTGTCACCCTGCAAACCAAGGAAGCATCAACATTTAATACCACTCCTTCCTAATAACCTATCACCTCAGACTAAAATGGAAGTAACACTGAAGAGCAATACACAGATTTTTACTATGATAATAATACACAATGATGCTTTCATTGGTATCTCCCAGGACTGTGTCATAAAACTGATTAACCACAGTATTTACACTGTACTGTGCAAAGTAGTAAAAATGTATATAGTCATGAAGAACAATAAGGCTGCAAGAATGTTGGGAGGATGGTTTACTCACAGAGATGTCCGTGTAGAGAGACCTCCCATACTTCTTCACATAAGCCTGGCGGATGTCCAGCATGTCCACCTCGGAGCGAGACACCATAATGCGGATCAGGGTGCAGTCTTTCGTTCCTAGTCCCTGCACACACAAGCATGCCATTTTTAACTTTAAATGTTAGGTCTTAAACTTCACAAACAGGAAATCAGGTAAAAATTAAGAATAATTCTGTTTAACATTTCCCATTTATTTATTTATTAGCTGAATGTGAGATAGACTTCATTTCTGAAGCTGAACAAGAGTGAAGTACCTCACCTTCATGGCTTTGTAGAGTCTCTCAGCAAAAAAGGCTGGCATGTCCTTAATGCACTTCACTACATAGAAGAAAATGTTTTTAGATTTAACTGTCCCACACAAGACAGGACACATTTAATGGAATACTTCAAGTGTCAAACCTAAAAAAACAAACCACATTTTATTCAATATTCAGGATACATAAAAATGTTTTGAGACTTCTTTTGTCAAATGCTTGGTTTCAGAGGTACAGATGGGGCAAAAAATGACCTCCCATATATTTCCACAGGGCATAATTCCAGGGCATCTTTCTTGCATTATCTGTAACTGTGAAGCCAAGCCATTTGACAAAAAATGCACTAAACATTCAAACTGTTCTGAATACTGAATAAAATATGTTTTAAGGTATAATGACAGAGCATTTCTTTAACATTACATACAACAAATGAGGTCAATTTACATAATAAACAATTTACATCATTAATAATTTACATGATAAACAGCCTATTTACATGATAAATAGCCAATAGTAAAGAAAACAGAAATCAAGATCAAAATAAACAATCCTTACAATCCTTACAATCACTTCAAACAGTGCACATATAACACAACCTGCTTACAACAAACATCTTAATGTCTTCTTTACAATAATTCAAACATCTAACAAATGATGATTTCCAAACCATCCAGACACAAATTAGAAGGCAGGATAGATGTAGGGAGCAAAAAATGGAAAATAAATATATATAAACACACTAAAAAGGTTTGTTGGCCAACAAAAGATTACATACAGACACACACAAACAATTATTTTTTTCCTAAGCATAACACTTAAAAACCATGCATGACACACAAGGGTCAGACAACACAGCAATGGCGAGTGTTTATTACAGTGCTGATGAACTCCATATGAGGTTATACATTTTTACCATTAGCCTGGGAGTTGACAGCAGAATAGAGGGCAGTGTGAGGAACACAAAATAGTTAAAGCAAATTGTTTACATAGATATAAAATGTTTACTGCACATACGTCTTTTCAATGTACAAGGTATATCTGATCATAGTCATTAGCTAAACAGTGATGAATCTACAGTAAAAATGTATGTAGAATGAATATAACATACTAGATACTAAGGCTGTCATGGATGTTTAGGCCATAATTTAATGCTGTGTATACATATACAAAAAAAAACCCCAACACCTTTGTAAGCTTGCAAGCATGCGTCACAACTTAAGTTCAGCACACAGCCTTTAGTGGCCTTTGAATAGAGGTTAACAATCACATAGCACAGACAGACAAACAGGATGAGTAACAAACAAAAGAGCTCACCAACAGCCAGCATGCCACTCTCCAGATTCCCAGACATCTCCCTCTCAAGGCTCTTCTCAATGTCTCGGCCACACATGTGCTGGTACTCCTGGAACACTGTTACCAATACATCGCTCTTTAAACATATGTCATGATAAAAATCATGCTGCAGTTCTACTTTTAATGCCCTGACTATCATGTCAGTTATATTACTTGCAGACTTGTGAAACTTTTCATTTCCAGAATATAATTTCCTAAAAACAACAGGACTGCATAACCTGAGACAGGGGATATACTTGGGTGCCACAATTCTCTAATTCAATATCACATCTTATGTACGTCACAAGAAAAATGAATTAGTCAAAAACATAATTACAAAATTAATTTTCCATTCAACCTATGAACTCTGTCTCACACAATAAATGGTACAAGATAATATTTGCCAGTAATGCAAAAAACAGTTCCCTCAAAGTCACAATCAGGAATTTGTAAAGACATTTTAGTCTACACTGAATGTACAATACGTTATTAATTCTCCTAAATAGTGCTTTTTAGATAGAGCAGTTTTCAATATAACTGCTTTATTTCACTATGATTCAAAATCTAATGGCATATATTCCATTAGATTATGAATGATGCAAATATAAACAAACCCTTCAGAGGTTGTAAATCTAGTGAAAGGATTATTGTTTTTGCATAAGTGTTTTAAAAGTATCACATGGTCTTCTTTTATGGTTTTAGAAAAGATGAGTCATGGTTGCCAATTTGATATGAAGGTTTTAGATTGTGACTTTAAAGGCTTGGTTTGACAAAAAAGAATGGTGTGCCAATAACCAGCTTCAGATAAATTATTTCTAATAAAGAAAAATTCTTATTAGCTGAATGTGGAGGACATCTATTGGGGACATAGATTATTCTTTTGAGTGGATGTATTTATTTATCAGTCTCCTCTGAAATGGAAGTTTTGCCCAGCAAGCATGGTCACTAAGAAAACAAAACAGATTTTTTCCTCTAAGAATAGGTCAGTAGTATTGAATGTAAACTAACAAAACTCCTAATTAATCTAGCATAAATAAACCACCACAATAATTAATGGATTTCTTTGACCAATCAGGGAACACTTCTGGAAAAATCATCACAGTATAACATTCAGTTCAATTCAAGAATTAACAAATTGTTGTATGGCAGTGACCAAAATGATACATTATGTACCATGTAACAATGATATGTATGCTATAATTCACTATATTTTTCTTAACTGAAAATGAAACTTTGGGAACAAACATCATCAGGTTAAAAATAATGAATTTTGGGATGCACTAATACCATCCTCTATAATTAAACTTTGATAGCTATATATTTAACAAAAAAGTAATTGATATAGGTACTCAGCACATTAAGGTTAGTACTCAGAATCCAATTCATATGTGAAAACAAATAATTAATTACATCAATACTTTTTAAAAACATTTTTGGAATAATTCTCCTTTGTCGTCAGTTTTTGAAAAGTAATGAATTACCTGCTCTAAGATGAGGTTTACTTCGAGAGCATAGGATGGCATTAAACTTGGACTCATCTGTGCCAAGTTTATTTTCTCCCGCCTGATAGAGAATCTAAAGACAAATACAATGTATACATGATTTGAGAGTCTTTAAGACTGAAGAATAACATGCTAAGAATGGTTTGTCATTACCTGAGCATCTTGTTTGGCTAATGATATGTCCACAGTCTCTCTCTCATCACGATTGCCCTTTGGAATAAGGGGGGGAAAAAAGAACTAATATTGTAATGTTTTTAAATTATGTAAGTGGTAATGCAATGCATTAATTAGCCGCAAAAAAGTTTAAGGGTCCTTGTTAAATAGCAAAAAGTCTGGGAGAGTTGTTTAATCAGAACTGATAGGCAAAAAGTCTTATGATCTGACTAGGATCTGTTTTGTTGGAATTTACATTTACATTTACGGCATTTAGCTAATGCTTTTATCCAAAGCAACTTACGATGAATACAACTTGAGCAGGAACTCAACAGTAGCAACTTAGCAGTGGTGGGACTTGAATTGACAATCTTCCGATTACTAGTCAAGAATTCACAGGGTACAATAGCAGACCATTATAACACTAAAAAACAGCCTATACTGTACCTGAGCCAGAGAGACCAGCAGTCTGCGGAAGTGCCCTGAGGTGTCTCCAGTGATGGAATCTTCCAGCTTTTTCTTGTACTCTGGAAAAGCATAACAAAACTTTGGAGGCCATAAAATGCTACACTTTCAGGGCTGCTTCAGATTCAGACCACATAGTAAACAACAAAGACATGATGGCAAATTGGCATCTATAACTGCCGGGTGTAATGTGGCATGAGAACAAACCAGCTTTGTAGACTTTATTGATTTCTCTGATTTCTTCGTTAGAGCGGGAGGCCAGGATCTCGATCAGACAGGCCTCATCAGTCCCTGCCCCCTGTCAGGTATTGAAATCAACATATTAAATGCTAGCGTATTCCCACTCATTTATCTTCGTAACTGCACTGTTAAAAGCTCAGGTACTGGAGATACTGAAACATCACGTTAGCATTTAAATAAGTTAAATAATCTACCTTAACTATAAACCACCTTCTTATTCAGGGTGGAGCTCTTGTCTTGGAAATAAATAAATAAATAAATAAAATAAAATAAAAATATATATATATTTATCCCCCTGTATTTTAAATGTCTAAAATATAAAAGATCTTTTTCATATTGTGACTTCACTTGTTCATGTGACAGTAAAGAAAATAAAAACAAACACAAACTTAAGAAATTTTTGATTTGATCATATGCTTCCATAGTGAAATTATTTACAAACCTTAATTGCTTCTCTAATCTCAGAAGCATCATACTGAACAGGAGTCTTCAACATGGCTAGCACAACCTTCTCAAAGTTACCAGACAGTTCAGACTTTAAATCCTTAATCAAGTCCTGGAAAACAGGCCATATGAAGATCAGCCACAGCAGTATGGACACTAAAGGAGAGTTCCTGCATACTCTGGGGATAATATTGATTCACAATAGCCCACATGCAGGTGTCAACCCAATTCCACATTTTAAAATCACTATCTTAACATGTTCTGCAGGTGAGACAGGAATCAAGAAATTAAGGCAGTAATAAACTGCTTAAAACATCTTTTCATGAGCAAAGACCATAATATGTCTTAAGAAATACCTTCCCATATGAAGTTTTATATGCAATGACAAGCGGTACACGTTGCTTGTTAGAACGACTTCCAAGCAGATTAATGATAGCCTGTTCATCCGTGCCTGTTGAAACACATCAAAGTCACCTATCAAATAAAAGCCAAAATTCAGAAGAGAACTAATTTTCTGGTTAATCTTCAATTTGTTTCTGGGATTAACAGGGGAAACCTGAATTCTTCTTAAACATGGACCCACACACACAAAAACTAATTTGATTCCACAGTGCTGTGGTGTTGCAAAAATAAGCCATACACATAAACTAACTTCAAAAGAGGGCACACACATACAAGCTAATCTCAAAAGCAGGACACACGCACACACAAAAGATAACCTCAAAAGCAGTACACATACACAAGATAACCTCACTCAGTAGTACAACAGTACTGTTGCAAAAACAGGCATTTATGAAGAACCCGTTAAGTGGAAGAATGGAAACAAAAAATAAAGATATAGCATAAGATATTCACCAAAGCCTTTCATAGCCTTTCTAAGAACCTCCACGTCTTTTAATGGATCAGCTCCAGGAAAGTCTTGGATCGTTCCTCTGAATCCACGCTAAATTTAGGAAGGCAGGGCAACCATAATCCAAAATAAACAGGAAAAATGTTGACCATTTTTTTCAGTTTTCTTGTGCATTAGTTTTAGGAGCAGCAATATATAGGAGAAAGATACTTTACATAAAGAGGGCAGAGGAGGGTGTCACTTACATTGATAGGGACCACGGGAGCACCTCCTCTGTAAGTGGGCATGGACAGATTGGGAGAGGGCACATTTGGGTAGGCAGGCATGGATGGAGTAGGCGAAGGGCCTTGTGGGAAGCCTGGCATGGAGGGGTTAGGTGATGGGGCTTGTGGGTACCCTGGCATAGGCTGGCCAGGGGCAGGCCCTCCTGGGTAGCCCATCCCTGGCACCTGGGGCATGCCTCCTCCTGGCTGAGGGTAAAGGCCACAAGGATCTTTAAGTTATACAGCATGATGGGGAAGATGGGGAATTGGATAACTGCTTGGCACTTGATAGAATATGCATAGATTTGGATTTAAACCACCCATACATCACAGTTGCAATCAGATATATTCACATTTCTGTGTTCTCCAATTCTTATAAAATGCTGTCTCTAAGTGAAGTATGATCTGTATTTGTATTTGTATCGCATTACTATGATAATAACTGACTTTATAAACTTATACAAATGTATACATTTTATATATTTACTAATATAGAAATTATTAGCTTAAGATATTTTTTATTATTAAAATGTGTGTGTGTGTGTGTGTGTGTATATATATATATATATATATATATATATATATATATATATATATATATATATATATATATATATATAAACACACATGAGTTGATAGAAGGTCAGAGTTTACTTATCAAAGCCAAACTGCCTCATGCAAATTAAACATTATTAAAGGTATATTTTTGCTTACATCATAATTCTTATCACAGTTCTTATTGACTAGTTCTGCTAGACTAGTGTGTCTTAGGTTTAAATATTAAAGAAAAATACATAAATATTTAAGGAAGATTTTACATAGCTTTATCACTAAGTATTTCTTGCTCATAAGAAACTTCACTCCTACAGCAGAAAAGACTTACCATTGCAGGCAGATTACTCACAGTGAATCCAGGATTGGACAAATTATCTAGACCAATTGAAGACACTCCAGGAGCACCAGGAGCTCCCCAGCCACCTATAGAAAATGATAAAATGGAAATATAGAACAGTTAATGCAAAGCTGCTTTTAAAAAATTAGTTCCTTTAAACCTCACTGTTATTTCCATTTGTTGGTGTATCTTATTTAAAGTTATGCTTTACTAAAATTCTAGCTGCAAAAGCAAATCATTATCAAACAAAGTCTACTTAAAGTATTTGTGTTGGTTCTATAACACAATCACTTTACACCTATTTGGATTTTTATCTCAGAGACAACTACTCCAGTTGCATTTATATAGGCCACACAAGTCAAACAGAGGAACAGCACAAATCTGGTCAACCAGCCCCTGATATATACTTGAGAGTGTGTCCTACCATGAGCACACAGCCTCCACTACAGATTAATATAAATAATAATTAAAGTGAACATTTATCCATTACAACTTTCAGTATAAACTAACCCTTTCCCCCATACTGTTTAAATAACAAGCTTCTCATTAAAATAAAGACAGTTTGGTTTTTCTGTTTCCAAATGAAGAATCATCGTTCCTCTTTAGTTTAGCTGAAAGCAACCATAGCTCGTAGGAAATCAATTTTAACATTGAGCAGTAAGGAGGCAGACGCATGTGCGGAGAGGATCGAGTTTTATTATGGGCAAATCCAAAATCATTGTCGTTTAGGCAGTCTACGGTCATAGAGCCGACACGGAGGGTATGAGGAAACATGATTAAACAAAACAAACACACAGAAAGGCAAACCTGGAATCAGGCTATAACTAAGACTAGGAAAGACGAAGGCTAAGATACACACAAAGGCACGGAATACAAAGAAACAACCATAACGAAACACATTCACAAATTCAAAAATTCAAACAACAAACAGCCATGACCAAGGCACACAACAGGGTTTAAATACATGTACTAGAAACAAGGGACAGGTGTACGCAGTCAAACAATGTGAGGACAAAATGAAACTATGGAACGGAACTAAATACATGACAGGGAAAATTATGGAAGGGACTGATCGTGACATAAATAGATTGCTTTACAAGTTACATGATGACTGGACAATGGTGTCTATGAACTCCCACTGAAATATCCTAAGGAAGTGTGGCAGTGAGAAAAACTGAATGATCAGAAACTACCACTGGTGGTAAAAACTGATCATATAGATGACCAAGTTAGGGAAAACAAAAATATAGTCAATGCAGGAAAAATATACAATCTCTGGAAAGACCCCATACATAAACCACATTTATCTCAAGAATCCCTTTAGAAAACCTTAAATAATTAATCTGAACTAGAGTAACCACATTACTATTGGGATCAATATTAAAACTTATATATATATATATATATATATATATATATATATATATATATATATATATATATATATATATATATATATATAAACTTAAACCTTTGTGTGTGTGTATATGTGTGTGTGTTTGTGTGGCTGTCTGTGTGTGTGTGTGTCCCACAAACTAAAATATGTAGTGCTCATATTTCTTTTTATGCTGACTTCAAATCTGTTTTCAAGATGTTTCTCTCAGGCATGGTCTTTAAGTGTATATTATTTATTCATAAATAAGGTTAATACTTATTATTAAGTTATTACATGTAAAATATGTACAATCTTGTAGAGGTGTATGATTTTGCCAATATCTGGGCTTCAGTGTCCAGTAGTAGTCTGCCATCAAGAGGGGCTCAACTTTTGGTACCGATTTTCCATAGGCCTACTATACAGCACGATATGTGAGTATAATCGGTTGTAAACTATTTGTTCCAACTCTTAAAAGTACAATTTGTTCAAAACAAAATAAATGTAGCACGTTACTACACACCTCTGTCAATACCCATGGTTCAGATCTCAAAGAAATCTAATGGAAACGGAAATGGAAACTTAGTTGGTCTATATTAAAGATCTTCTAAAGAAATAAAAGAATAAACTAAAATAAACTAAAATTTAAATAATGGCAGCAAACAAAACAGCTGAAGAAGAAAAGCAAGCAAGACATAAAAAACAACAAAAAACCTCCCATAGCATTTAACGAACCCAGAAAGTCACATACATTAATAAACTGTTCTCAGCAAATATTCTTTAGGTTGCCATGTCATCACAATATCAGCAGCCATAAATCATGCAACAGACTAGTACCTGCCTTTTAGTCATATTACTTCACATATGCAATCTCCATTCTGGAAAATTCTTTGAGGCTTTCTAAATCACACAGCAGATGCCAAGTGAATCTAGTTCACACTGCCCTGCATTGTTCACCTTTCAGCACAAATGCCCTAATTGGCATATTCATGAAGTCAAACTCACAAAACAGAAAAAACGTGTTATTTTGTTCAGATGCTGTAGTTGAATTTTGTGCAAGTGTAATCAAGTTTGCACATGTTTTACACACCTAAGTAAATCAGGGGATCTGTGATATTCAATGGTTTACATTTTAAGTCTGACTAAATGTGCTGGGACAGTAACCTAAAAGGAGGTTAAAGATATAGCAAATAATATAGCAAAAATGTCCTTACATTACTACCACAGTAGACTTAAATATCTGTGTATTTCTTGATACACCCAAAGTAGGAGTTTTGACTCACAGGGAAGGAAAGTTAACACTGCATCGTGGCAGAAGATGTTTTCAGATGTACATCTGAATATAATCCATATAATCTGTGGCACAAAAACCTAAACTCACAGTACACAGGGCTATTCAGCAGTAGACCTTGTGTCATTGAAAAATGAGAAATGAGTCAGCCAGTCAGCTGTGTGTTAACTCAACAGGAGTTTCCATACATGATGTTTTGTTTTTGGTAGCACCACCTATGCCTTCCAGTTTTGGTTACCATGCCTACCAAGCCTTCAACATACAGAGTCAACCTAAGAATGACATACCTGTTGGAATGGGTGGATAGGCTCCTTGCTGCCCTGAGTAGGCACCAGGCTGAGGAGGGTAGCCGCCTTGCTGAGATGGGTATCCTCCTGCTTGAGGAGGATAACCCCCGGCTGGGGGAGGGTAGGTTCCTGGTTGTGGAGGATATCCCCCAGCCTGTGGAGGGTAACCACCAGCTTGTGGAGGGTAACCACCAGCCTGTGGAGGGTAACCACCAGCCTGTGGAGGGTAACCACCAGCCTGTGGAGGGTAACCACCAGCCTGTGGAGGATAACCACCAGCTTGTGGAGGGTAACCGCCAGGCTGGGGTGGATAGCCAGGATAACTCATGATTTTATCTGAAGAAAGATTGAAACACCATGTCTTTTAGTACCATATAAGCACTGACATTTAATGCCTGGGGAAAAACACCATTATCATTAGGGAGATTGTTAAATTTAAAAAATAATAAGACCATGAACAAATTCAGAAGAAATGGAACACACAAGGATCTAATGTTCATTGTAAAAACTTTGCATTGATTCAACATAAACATTACAAAGATAAAGGCAATATGACCATCAGTTGTCTAGAAACTCAAGATTGATTTTACTGCAACATACTAGACAGAAATGTGAGATCTACATATGTGAAATAATGTTTGTTTGCCCTGGTTTATTTCGGAGACTATTTCTCCATACACAACACACTGATCGCAGCTCCCCTCTGAAAAGGTCTTCATTCCCACCCAAATCCGAATGAAGTACAACTGGAAAGTCTGCTTCACATAAGTGGGGCCCATATAAACATAAGTAATAGGCTAGACCTACTTCTAGGCTAGACCTACTTCCAAACTGTAAAAAGGCAATAGAGCCTGACAGCTAGGGCTGTGCCTTTAACAAAACGAGCATATTTTATTATCTGTATAACCATGCTGACTTCCCTAAACACATGGGCAGGGGGGTGAGTAAGATCTATGAACTACAACAGGCGCAACAGAAAAGCATTCACCCTATGATTGGGAGAGCATGAGTTCAATCCCAGTTGATGCTACAGCCATCCTTGGCTAGGAGCCCTAGAAAGCAAATTATCTGTGCTCAGGGAGGGTGGGAGGGAGGAAGGGCATACTTACTTTTCCCTTGTCAATTACAGTGACACATACCGATCATGGGTGTCTGTAAGCTCATGCATCAGAAAGGGGTGGATAGCGCTATTTTCTGAACATGTCACTCCACCCCCTGATGTTGCATGAGACTTACCTAAGGGGTGGGAAGTGATCAAATCCGAAAGATGACGAAAAGATGAATGCTGTTTTTTGTTGCTACACTTGAATAGTTTGAAAATGACATACAAGCGGATGTTTGCCCCTATTCCTATGGTTCTCACCTGATCTGCACAAAATTGGTGTCATAGTATTTGCAAGAGTCTGAACCTAAAAAATTATTTAAAACATGATATTTACAAATATTACTGCTATGCCAATCAAAAGTCCATAGACTGAGCTTTATTTACTTAAACAGCTATACATTCTAGATGGCTTAATTAATTTTTATGAAATGTAAAAGACCTATATCACTATTGGCTTTGGGATAGTAAGTAATTAAGTTTGTAAAATTATATCTATGTGGTATATTTATACCAAAGTGCTTTATGATAAAAAAATAAATAAAAGAGATCACCACCCTTCAATTTCCAAATACCCATACAAACATACCAACATTGACAATAACGCACATTCCTCAATCCACAACACAATACATTTACGGAAATTAGCTGATGCTTTTATCCAAAGCGATTTACAATTATGTATTATAATTATTTTATAGTTAATATAACTTCAGCAAATGGGGGTTAAGGGCCTTGCTCAGGGGCCCACCAGTGGAAACATGGTGGTGATGGGCCTTGACCTGGCAACCGTCTGATTACAAGATGAGTACCTTAACCACTGAACTACCACTGCCAGATAGCTGCTTCAATAGCTGCTGAAAGCGAATCAATATAAATATAAAGCTGGAATAGGGAGCTAACCAACACTGGTGAAGTTAGTCAACGGGGACACTACAAATTAACTGCTAATATCCATTTTTCAGGAATCGCTAGTCTGATCACAGCGAATTTCTGCCTGCTGCTTGTGTGTTCAAGCTGGATAAAGTTTTACCATAACTGCAAAAAAACATGTCTACCATTAGCAAATCAGTTTTTAGCAAGCAATCGATGGACTTAACATGGACAGATCCACATGAAACTTGAATGGTGTGTACAAGGGAGTGACTTTCTAAGTGTTTTATAAGCCTCACTATTTAAAAAAAATCTGTTTATCAAATGCACTTCTTAAACTTTTCATTGTCCTTTCAGCCTACCATTTTATTTTTTGGACAAGTGTGTATTTTTGCACCATATCATATCACCTTTCAAAGAGTAAACATATGCTTGAACCTGTGGATTTCCATATATGGCTATATTTGTAATTTATGATTATAGTTATACTTTATATTTAGCTGCAACTCACCTGAAGCAAAACATGTGCATCATAATTGAAGCTAGCCCAAAATAAATACACAAGAAAATCATGCTTTGCATTTTACAGCCACAGAAACCAGCATTGGTGTATTTGAATACTGGCACATATCTAAACATAACTCTTTATCAATGGCTTCCTTCTATATGCATGCTGACTGTGTTTACACTGCCACTTATGTTATCAAGCACAAAATGAGTATTCTGACCAGCTCAACAAGTGAACTGTGCGCATGGAAAGTACAATGACACAACACCTGAGTTTTGAAATACATCAGTGGTAGGTTACATCATCTTATTTATCCCACTAGGTAGACGTCTATTCTTCTGGTCAATTCACATTGTTCTTTGAATTCTTACCAGCAATGGGTAAAATGCTATTAAGTCAGTAGGCTGTAGCTTATATAGCCCCACAAGGGTATAGTGGAAGGCTAAAAAAGTGAAAGGATGAAGATGGATTTTATAGATTATATATAGCTAGCTAATGTATAGGCTATAAATAATGTATATGTCGCTACTAAAAGCGATTGTAACTTATGCCGTGGATCATCATAACGATCAATGGCCTTAGCTGAAACCGCCTACGCAGCCTGCAATATTGCTAGCTAGCTACCTAAAATAAGATTATGGCCACAAGGCCTAACTTCTCCAGTACGTGGACTTGTGTGCACTACCTAATTTAGTGTACATTTGTGTAACCATTGTGTCATAAACTACGTATGCTTAATGAAATGTAGACGGAACCATTGTGTAAAATAAACCAATTTCTTTTAACAAAAACGCGGACATGAGTCTCGTATCAGAATAACGTCAAACATTCCGAGACTGGGCTGAACTGTAACAGTATAAGCGACATCGACCTTTAAAAATTTAAACACGGTGATAGCAAAAGCAAAAGTGAAACAAACAAGATAGCTAACAATAATAATTCGGATACTTACATTGCCAAAACTCACTTAAACAGACTCTTCGTTAATATATTTTGATCAGGAAACGAGTTAACATTCGTCGGTGGGTAGGGCACTTGCAGTCAGTCCTTAGACGTCAGGGGTGTGTTTTAAAGTGAGCTAAGCACAGCTCCTGCGAAGTAGCCAGCACAGTTTGCCTCATTTTCTGGGATAGAAGATCAGTGAATCTATGCAGAACTTAGCAGAAAAAATGCATTACGTCGCGAACTAGTCATTAACACACTGCATCACGTTATAAAGGCGATTCCAGTTTAGATTTCTCACTGACCCTGTTTACTAAGAGTAGGGTTTGCGAAAGAAATTAGCTTTTCAAACCGGAACGGTCATTGTTCTATTCCAAAGTCACTCTTGTTACTCTTGCCTTTAGTTTTTGTATATATTAGAAATATTTGCTGTCACATCTTTAAATTATTCATTAAAACTGACTGAGGTAAACTGTTTTAGTGGGATAAAAACGTTTTTACTAAAGGAAACAAATATGTTTGGAACCAAAATAAGCCTACTCACACACACAGATGAAGCATCCACCATTTGTACATACTTGTGAAACAATTACGCATGGGCTATATGTGGGTTAACGCCTATTCATGTAGGCCTATGTGTCATTCACGTACATAAGTTATAAAACATTAACAGATATGCAGCATATACATTCATTCATGTCTTGCTAGCAATTACCATAAGTGGTCATGTGCAGCAGCACATAGGGATTTCTACAAACAGTAAGAAGTACATGCCAGTTTAATCAAAGTGAATTAATGGAGTGGATTGTTTGACATGAGTGAAATGTGGATAGTTTTAAGAGACATGCTTTTCTCTGTATGGAATACATTGCACCTATGACCTACAGGTGTGACGACTGCAGTGCATACAAAATGGCTGTGTGCACTCAACAAGGACCGCCAAACACAAATACAGAAAAACTAGAACAGGTACTCCGTTCATTTACCTGACACTTTTATCAAAGCAACTTACAATTATGACTGAGTACAACTTGAGCAATTGAGGGCTAAGGGCATTGCTCAGGGGTCCAACAGTAGCAACTTGGCAGTGGTGTGGCTTAAACCAGCAACCTTCTGATTACAAGTCAAGTACCTTAACCACCAAGCTATCACTGCCCTATTCAAATGACTGTTTTTCTATTGGTGAGGACTTTGAACATTCACCAATTACAAGCTGAACCAAAGGTCACAGCAGATCCCCTGCTATCAAACAAGCAACTTCTACTCATGGTTTGAAAGACAATGGACATCTACAGCTTTCTCGCAGTCTAACTACAGTCAGCCTGCAACCCCCAGCCTGCAAATTTGTCACACCTCACTTGTGCTCATTCTCACCTCCTTAGAACCTACATCCTGTTGTCCAACACCAATCACCATCTCTGAACATCAGGTCAGCCAGTTTCTCAGAAAACAGAAGAATAAGAAAGCAGCAGGCATGTGTGGTATCTCACCTGCTACACTCAAGCATTGTGCTGAACAGCTTTCTCTCATCCAGATAATAAAGATGAAAATTAAAAATAAGATTAATACAGAGTCACAGAGATCACATAATAAAGATCTGTGAGACATGCCAGAGAGTAGTGTCAAAAGTCAAGTCTTAACAGTAATCACTGGCCTGGTCACCTTGGGTCATGAGGCTGGTTAGGGATCATGGTGGTTAGACATTTATGTGGGATGTGGTGTTAATTAAAATCTCTGAAGCATCCAGGTGAAAGGCGAAAGGCGAAAGGCGAAATCCATAAAAAGTCACAAATTCACCATCATTGAAATGAAAATTAATCAGGTATTATTATGAGGTACAAACTATTATTGCTCTGCTATTGTGTATTCATCCTAAGTTAAAAATAAATACAAGAAGAACAGATAAAATCATCACATTGCAACTAGTTGAGAAAGCTTTTTTGCCTTGCCAACTTAAGCAGATTTATGCAATGCACGTAGATGAGAAGGTCTTAACCCTCCTAAATGACAATGTAAGCATGTACTCATACAGGTTTAATGTTTAGCACTTTTGATTGTATTCAGTATCTTCCTGTTTTGTCACAATATGCAAAATAGTACACTTTCTATACCCTTTGTCTTTGAGAAAGCTCTCATTAGTTTGGACAGAAAGTTGGGATACTGTATATTACCGCAGATAATCTTTTTAGTATGCAGAGAGATAATTACGTAGTAGACAATTCCCTCAGACAGGGTTTGAAGGACAGGTGTTATAAACATGGCTCATGAATTATGCTATACTGAAGACCTCCATATATCGCCCTCTACAAAACTGACAAATGTACACTACCTAAGTCATAATTTATTTCATGCTTCTAGTTTATGAATTTTAAACACCGTATATTGGATATCATAATAAAATGATTAGAAATGTTTCCCTTTATCTGTTAAAATAAGAACTGCAGTAACCCCCTAATGTAATTGGCTTTGATTATGACAATATTTGTAGGGGAATAATGAAGAAAAAAAATTGAATAAAGAAGAAAAAAAAGATTTGAATTTTAAAATTTATGAATACTTGATGCCAATTTTAATGGTTGATTTATTGATTGCTGGGTAACGTGAGATGCATTTTATATGAATACAAATACCTTTATTGTTAATGTACTACTTACATTTATTGCATTTAGAAGACTCTCTTATCCAGACTGACTAACAAAAGTGCTTTAGTTGTCTACATAGTCATCTGCATTGAAATTTGCCGAGCAGTTTCCTACCAAAGTTACATTATGGTTGCTTTTCAGATCTTTAGATTTCTTCATCACTGTTTAGCCTCCCTGGCTAAAGGGTGATGTCTTTTGCAATGTATGTACTGCCAATAGCTAAACAGAATCCAGTGCTCAAAGATTCAAGCAGATAAATCTATAAGTAGACTGGGTGCATGCATATATTCCAGGGCTGGAGTCAATTCATAATTCCCCCCAAAACAACCACTCTTCCATGCAAGACCCACAACTGGCAAGTTTTACTGAAATAGCAAGCAGGCTGAGGATTGAGAGAGTTATCTAGAAGTCAGATGTACTTTGACTTTGAGTTCTTGGAGATGCCTTGCTGTGGCCTTGAGGCCTAAAAATAAATTAAAAATAACTGGAAGGCAGGGAGGGGGTAGGTAATAATGAAACACATGAGAGCATGAGAATCTTTCTTCCAAAGTTCAATTAATACATAACTATATTTTTTGACCTTAATAAAATTTAAATGAAATCATTTTGGATTATGAGAAAGAAACATTTTTTGAGAAAATAAATCTCATAAAAGTATCTGGACTAATCTAACACAAGGTCGGTAGGTCAGGTCAGTAGATCAGTAGTATCTCAGTGGTTAAGATACTCAATTAGTAGTCAGAGGTTTGCTAATTCAAGCCCCACCACTATCAAGATACAACTGTTGGGCCCCTGAGCAAGGCCCTTAACCCTCAAGTTGTACTTGATCATAATTGTAAGTTGCTTTGGATAAAGGCATCAGCTAAATGCCATAAATGTAAGCCGGTATTGGTATATTACTATACAGACAAGATGCATGCATTTATTTTGTTCAAATTTAAATACAATATAATAAATTGCACAACAACTCAGTTCTGAATATGAGCTATTTATTTCCACTGTATGCAATTAAGGCAATTAATTTTATTTAGTAATTGTCAAGTCTATAGTTAAGACAAGTTCTTTTCAGAAGTTGGTGAACATCCTTTGGAAAAGTAGTCTGTGTTGCTCAAAAGTGGCTTATGCAGCCGGAATTGGAGACCAGGAAATATGCATGAGATATGCATGCCACCTTGTATACCACCTGCAACAAAGATGTGAAAGAATTTTTTGTTTATTTACTTCTACATTTATACATTTTATTTTTTACATTTTTCTACTGACAGCAGCTGCCTGAATTGGTTACCTGCTGTAAGGTGTGCCTTGCATCATCTCCCTACTATTGTGACACTGCTATCTGTACTTTGGCTTTTTTTAGGTTCAAACTACAATACATACCAGGCCAAAGAGCCAACCACCCATTTCACCTGCCTGAAGTGACAATGCCTATCACATCACCCTCTCTCTTTGTCACCACACTGCCTTCCCCTTCGAGGGCTACACACCTGCCCTTCACCCCTTAATCCTCCAGGGTCACACACATGTCCCTCACCAGGGTTTACACACTGGGCTTTATACCATCCCCATCGCAGCAAGGTGTGGGCTTCTTAACCAAGAGTACACTCCTGATGGCCCCCGCAGCACCATCCCATTACTGACACCATGTGTAGTGAAGGCGAAATAGAGATATATCATGATGTTTACATGTGGAATCTAGAAGGTTCCAGTAATAATTATTGTTGCTTTGGTCATTTGGAATGAGGACCATTAGCATTTATTTAACATTCATACATTAAAGCATGTTTAGTGTTCTCTCCAAAAGCGTCACGAATGGCCACCCTCCTGGCGTCGTTTTCCTTTGCCTCCTGTTGTTCCGTTCCTTAGTTTCGTTTTCTCCGCCCCTTCGTCTGTTTTTCTACGCCTGTTATTACTTTCACCTGTGTCTGCGTGTGTGTTTTTGTTTGTTTTTCTCCGAGTTCTTCCTGGCGTCTTCGTTATAGCCTGCTTTCCTTGTTTGCCTTCATGTGCTTTTGGTTTCTGTTTCCTAGCCTTTGTTATCCTAGTCCTTGTTTTGTTTATAGTGTATCCTCGCACTCTCCGTGTTGGCTCTCCGACCCTAGACTACCCTAATGACTACGACTCTGGATTTGCCCTTAATAAATCTCGCTCTTCTCCGCACATGCGTCCGCCTCCTTACCGCTCACAGTTACAAAAAGGGTAGATATTTTTTAAAAAGAAAGTAATGTTCATAGCCTATCCTTTGATTGTTCTGATACCCAGGACTCCAAAGATTAGGTGGCCAGCTTTAGGTTTTGCTAGTTGAAGCCAAAATCCAGTTTACCATCTTAGAATTTCCCCCCCAAAATGAATAAACAAATAAAGTCTTTAGCGGTTCGTATCTAGCTGGTGTACTGACAGGATAGTAGGATTGAGAACAGGAATAAGAGAATTTATATTATGGTTCAAATGTGGTAGAACTATGTGCATTGAAACCTGAGCTGAATTACATATTCAGTCTATGTGAATTAATATTATTTACAGTTTGATTAGAATCGACAGAAAGAAGACCATACGGAGATTGTTTGTTTATTACTTAAGAGTGGAAGGATTGGTTACATGACTACGTCCATAGAGCTTGTCATAACTGGATGTAGTATTTATTTAGTTTTGTATAATTGTTACACAGGAACAGTTGTTCTAATTCACAAGCTGAGTAAAACAAAACTAAATGTCTTCCAATTCTGTCTACGAAAGACATTGTGTTGCTTTCACTGTGTATTATGTTGTGGGTACATGGCCTTTCTAGTGCAGAGAGCTATATCTTTAGTGCAGTTATTAATGCTTAGTATATCATGTCAAGGGTGCTTGTATCTTTCCTCTAGTGTCCTGTCTTCCATGAATGACAAACTGTACTCTGGCAGTGTGACAGTGACATTTGATAGAGTAGTGTAATTCAACAATGACTCATCTCATGAACATTTTCAGTAAATAGAAGCAAAACCAGGTCACACTTACAAATAAAAGAAGAAAAAAAAAGACCACTATATATATTTTTTTCTTGTGATTTATAATGTGGCACTTAAACTAAAATTTCTTTGGCTTACATCTTCTAATTTGTTACACCATCTCAGAGAATTATCTACAGACAATGTACGGTATATTATGCAGAAAAGAAAAGCCCTACAAAACCCACTACTTTAAACTAGAATTCTAACATTATGCAGTTTGTGTTTGAAAATGTTACATAAGAAGTAATGTTTCCATAAATGACATACTGCCATCAGCATGCTTCAAATTAAGCAGAAAACATTTATCAAAATGTACTAGAGCTACAAAATACACTATGTAGAATTGACCTCTCCTTTCGACAGCTGTTAGCTTTGACTATTAAAGTGTTAGAAAAAGACAAAAACAATACCGCTCCTCTCAGCAGAACACATGAGTGTCTCAGCCAGGCCTTTGCCTTCAGCTTCCAGTAACAGTCCCTCCACTGTTGTCCTAGGACAAGAACAGGAAATGTTTGGAGAGGGTTGGCATTTTTGAGGCGGATTTCAGAATAGGCAGTGGCTCTGCATGCAAGCCAGCCCTTCATAGACAAAGAATTTCACTGCAGGGAATGGCCTTCATTAGCCAGCCCACCAGATGAGGCCTGAAGGATATGAGGTGGTTAGGAGTGCACACTGCAGGGCATCAATATTCAGTACACAGTGGCTTTAATATCTTTGTCTCAGACATAAAATGTGCACATTACTTGTTTAACCATGTAACACTTTGTTATATGCGATCATGCATATCTTCTGTGGCTAGTTGTTTTTTGTTTGTTTTGGATTTTTTTTTTTTGGTAGAGTTAGGGACATACCTTTGTAAAATCAGAATTTCATTGGATCATAAACTGTAACTCATATCCAGGTAAAACTTGGGAGTCAAAACTTAAACTTATTCTTTGAAACTGTCATTTTTATTTAAAACAAAATTGACTAAATGAATTACTCAAATAATTAATAATTTAAAATAACTTAAAAAAACATAAGTATTTGAACACAGTGTGTTCATACTTAACAGTAATGTTCTTAGTCCATGAAAAAAACCTCCGTATACACATACAGTATATGTCAACAATCCATTGACTAATCTTAGGCATAGCCTTATGAAAAGTGTCTCAGCTTGGGAGCATGTGTAGAAAACAGTGCTCAGGCCATCCATCTTGGCTCCAGAATTCTTAGTGGAAAACTGATGTAAATCTTACACAGCCACTTTCCAGACAGATTAAATGAATCCCAGAGTTACTTTGGATTTCTACAATAAGCAAAATACATTTGCTTATTTTAGTGTCTCTGCAGTCATATGGGACCCAACAGATAAAGAAACATATGCACTGGGGTTTCTCTGTGGTTGATGACACAAGTATACACCAAAGGTAACCTGTGAAGAGTGAGAGATAAGGTAGTTAAAGTATATAAAGTTGATTTTAAAAGTGAGTTAATCATTGCATAATTAATATATTGTATACACAACAGAAAAAAGCAGAAATATGTTTAAAGCCCAATATAAATTTACTCATTAATTCTTCAGGTCAGTAATTCAGGTTATTCAAGTCTGCAGCAAATCAGCCACTAATACATTAGCTATATTCATACTCTTACATCAAATAATGCATTTAGATATTACTTACCTTCCCATTCCGGCATTCAGACAGAGACCTGAGAGGCTCCTGGGTTCTAGTGCCAGTTTTCTGATCTATTCCAATCATCTGGCAACGACCACACCTGCCAACCATCTTTAACAAAACAGAAATCATCTGGCTTCTTCAAAAAAGTTATTAAAGTGTGTTGTTAAAGATATTTAATGTACTTTAAATGCTATGACATATGACATAATATTTTTTTTGTTTATTTGTGTGAGATCATGTTCTTTTAAACTGTAAGCACGGATGAACCTAACCTGAAACAGTGCACCTCCTAGTTTCACATGAGACCACTCTTCCTCTTCAAATGGCACAAGGCCAGAGATAACAAGGTTAGCTCGGAAACGAAGAATAAGTTGCAGCACATCAATAGGTGTGCCATTATTTGAGCTGTCCTGTCTGAGGGTAACCAAAGGAAACTAACATCGCATGGCTTTGTAAGCTCATTCCATAAACAGAACATAAAATCAAATGGGAAATGTACCCATACCAAGATATGTACTGGTCATATTGCAAATGTACATTCAGAATTTTGTATTTATGCAATATTACTTGGCTATGTAGTGTAATTTTGTGGTCACTACCTGTTAATGATGTAATCCATCAGAAGGGCCACACTAGCTCTGTTAATCAGCAAAAACTGGGCCTCGTTCACTAGAGAGAGAGCAACAGGGCTGACCCCTGTCCAAAACAAAGAACATGGTCATACACACTGCCTAACTTGTTTTTAAATATCCTATTCACAGGACTGTTTAACCACACAAACGTCAATGGGCGTAAAACAAATGAACATTGAAAACTGGAGATTTTAGCATTGCAGTCTGTTAACACAAAGTGATGAGATTATTAGTCTTCATCACATCAACATCCAAAACAATACTATCACTGACACTCACATATAACTTCAAACTAATTTATCAGCAATTATACCATGCAATCTATAATGTTGCAATTTAACTAATAACTACACAGTTCTAAAGTATATTTTTAATGCAGTCTTTCAGCCATCACGGAACTAATTTTGGCCTGACAAACTGCCATAATACTATATGACTGCATCACAGCTTCCATTAGATTCAACAGTCAAACATCACAAATGGTGCTTCTGCTAAAATACATAGAAGTATAGCAACATTCTGTAATTTTATAGGAGACTAGATCACATATTGTTTAATATATTAAATAATAAGTCATTAAAAACTATGTAGATGTAAAATTTATGTAGTCATTAAAAAAGTTGTGTAGATAAAGTAGATTCAAGTAAGAACACAAATTTATATGGCATTGTTAAAGTAGTCCATTAATGTGGTAACATGGTCCGTAATTCAATATGATAAATCCAGTGAATTTTTTTTCAGTGTATGAAAATGTTACTATTGTAAGCAATACTGGAAGATGTTAACTGTACTATACTATACTATACTGATTTACCGTCCTCTTGGCCGATTTTCATATGCCGGGTGAAATCAGGACTCTGCCTAATAAGACTGCAAGGTTTTTCCAGGAACTCAGAGAGCCAAAGCGATACTCTCTCCCCACAGTCAACTGTCTGCACCCTGAAACATATTAGCGGTCCACTAACCATTAGATCTCCATAACAATCCAGACTAAGTTTACAGCCACAACCAAGTACTGCTGAGCCAGCAACATGGCTGCCGCAGGTCTAATTCTGAGTCTACAGACACAAACTGCACCATTCAACATCTGCAGTTATTTCATAGTGAAAAATAATTTTCTGCCATTTTTATGGCAGTCTCAATGTGAAATGCTTAAAAAATTGTCATATCAATTTATACAATTTACATTGGGGTATGAAACCAAGACAGCAGTATGTAAGAATAAATCACCTGTCCCCACAGATCTTGCTCCGACAGGTTCTTGGACCAGGGCTTTCTTCACTGGTCTCCAGAGGAAGAGAGATAGGATCCATACCTGAGATAGCATTGAACACTCTTTTAGTATTATATTCACATACTGGAGATAAATAACTTATGGCCATGGGTAGTTGGTAATGCTGAGTACCCACTGAGGTTTGCACATGCCTGACCTGAGGCCTGCAAGCGCAGTGTGTTGGAGGCTAGACATATGTGTGGGTGGATGAGACACAGTTTTGGCTCTCGCTTCTGGCTTAGACACACCCCATTCTCATTCACTACCATCCACATGTGGTCATACAACAAGCCCTGTGGACCCAAGGGCCACTCTGTCACCTGGAAAGTAAGTAAATACAGGAACAAGTTTCATGCAATTAGACAGGTAGAGAGATTTTTTATTTTATTTAACAATGTACCCAAGTAGCCCAGCAAAGAAATGAATAGAACCCCCCCCCCCCATAAAATGACATCATTATTCTAAGATATTTTTTTTATAAGTAAGATGCTTTCTGATTAATAATGGAACAGTGTCTACTGTACCTCAAATGCCGCACATGACTTAATGGGATATATAAAGATATTGGTCAGTGTACAGGTCTTCCCACTGCTCTTTTCAGCCTTTAGAAAAGCTTCTTGTGTCAGGGTCTCGGGGCTGGGAGCAGGAGAAATATCCAGGCCGTACCTCGCTGGCCCAGGGGTTGGTGCTGTGGTAAGCTCCTCTGAGGAAGAGCAGCCTTCTGCTGCTGAAGCTGACTGTAACCTTGCTAGCCTCTCTTGGGCCAGTCTCAGAGGTTTAGCCACAAAGTTGTTAGCGATGAATTTTAGAAATCTCTTACAGTCTTCAAATGATGAAATGTATCCAAAAGATATCCGGATGGACCCAGTAGGCCGACCTTCAATGAGATCAATATTGTCCCCACACACATGGCCAGCCTTGGAGGAAAATCAGTACAACAGATCTGCCAGGCAGTCATCATTATATGTCAAGGAGAACAATTTGTAGGCCAATGTGTAAATGTGTGTACAATATGTAACCTTTCAACCTTTTCTGAAGTTCTCACTCACCTCCAAGTTACTCTTTACCTGCTGGTTGCTGATGTTTAAATAGGCCTGACAAGCCCCTGTGTTACAGAAACAGCCTGTCCGCAGATGAATATTGAATAAACTGGCCATTTTATCTACCTGAGAACAAAAGTGAGCATTTTCTAAAGCACATATCTGAGAAAATAACCTTAATAAAGTGTCTGTCTTCTGGAAGTAAGTATAACTAATGAATCTTGTTTTTAAAAATCTAGTCTGAAAGTCTTCAACACTTCAATAATCATTTTCCTCTACAGATGACTGACCTGTGAATATCCAACCACTCTTCCATAGCCGTCCAGCAGGTTGAAGTTAATAACAGCTCCCTGCTCAGCTGCATTCTCAAACTCATTGTCACAGTAAATTTGGGCCACAGGCCTCCCATTGCTATGGCGCAGGCAAGACAGAATCATGTATGTGTAACGAGCCAAACCAAATGTGTGAAGCTGAATGTTTACCATACCTCCTGGGGACCAAAAACGGCCATCATTAACATGCTTTAGTGTGGAATAATTTGTATATCAACCTTTATGAAAATAAAAGATTTTAACTTTTACCAGTGAATTTGAGGAGGGCATCAAAACCATGATGAAGAGAAATAATGTCAAGGAATGATATAGTGCCATCTTCAAATCTAATGATTAAATAAGTACAAAAACCATAAATAACATGCCTAAACATTACAATCTATGAGAACTACCCTTAATTTAATGTTTTCATTAACAATGAGAAGTAAGATTTGTATCTATCAGTACCTGCTTGCTATATGTGGTTTTGGGACAAAATAGTCCTCGTCCACCAGATAAGCAGACACAGTCCCTCCTCCAAAATAGCTCTTTCTCAGCAGCCCAGCCACTTCGTTCCTCACCAGCAAGGCTCCAAGTCCAGTAGGGAAGCCAAACATTTTATAAAAAGATATGGGCACAAAATCAGCTGGGTGCTGTTTCAGGTCCAATGGCGAGCAGCCAACGAAACAGGCAGCGTCCAACAGAACAAACCATCGACCTCTGTGCTCACATGCTGGGTAGAGGCACTGAGACTGAATCCCTCTCACATAACTCAGTGGATATTTCCGCCCAGAGAAGTTGCTCTGGGCAGGGTAACAGAAAAGATGGGGCACTAAGCATTCATCCCCATCACTGCCAGACAATGGGTTATTTTGGGCTCTTGCTTCTACCTCCTGAGGTAAAACAGGAACTGTTCCAACTCCTTGAGGGCCAGTCACTCCATGGATGCCCACCACAGATGTGTGATTGTCAGTGAGGTAGCAGAACAGACTTCCTGAGCCTTCAGCTGAGGCAGACACCCAGGGGAAAGAGTCAGCCACTAGTTTAAGGGCAGCAGTGCAGCCAGCGGTGAAGATTACGGAGTATTCCTCTGGGCTGGTGTTCAAGTGCTCCAGTATCCTACACGGCAAAATAACTCAGTGTTAAGAACCAAGCCCTTTGAAAGATATATAGTCTGGGAGCACCTCAATATTCAGCTATAAGAGACCATTAGAAATATGTGGATTTCTGCCTTAATTACTCATAAAACGTGGTTGAATCTTCCACTACATCACAATTACAGAGATATTATAACAACAGTCCATCAGTCTCTGTTATGCATACAAGCCTTGTGGACTGATGAACACTCAGGTCTTTAGAAATGCTTTTGTAGCCTTTTTCAGCCTTATGCATTTCTACTATCCTCTGCTATTTAGTTTGATCAGGGAAGTGATTCACATTAACACCCCTTTGAAGAGTAACTGAATCAGTGACCAATTTGCGTGCCTTTTTATAGGGCATAGTACTTCCAACCCATCTCTCCAATCATATGTTACTGATTGGAACACTTGACTACAATTAGGTTTTAGAGATGCATTACCTATAACAGTGAGTCCATCTCTGGTCCTACAGAGCAGGAGTCCAGCAAAGTTCTGTGATTTCTCTGCTCAAACACACCTGCTAATCCTGGTAATTAACTGATAACTTGTTGCATTAGAGTAGGGAGACTGTCAAACTTTACTGAACTGTGGCCCTCTAAGACTGGAGTGTGTTGCCCTGGCCTAGAGCCGGACAGAATATTTCCATGCTAGATTGTGAATGATTACAAGATGTGCTCAGTATTGAAAAGAAGTTCAACCATTTGTATGTTAATAGTTTAAGCAGATTGCATTTTCTGAAAATTCAGACGACATTTTATTGATCTATTAATGCAGAAACCCAGGCAATTCTAGAATGTTCACAAACACTTTATGGAACCATGGAAAAGTTAGTTGTGTGCTCTGCTTCAATATACCCAATTTAACTTGCCATCTTATTATCAGATGTATTAGGACAGAAAACAGTGTTAATTGCAGTGCCCTGACCCACCAAGATTGAATTCTATGTTGTTCACTTTATTATACTTTGACATTTTGAGTAATTTCTGTTGCTTATTACAGGGCATTTAGTGCTGTATGTTAAAAATTATATAATGCTATCCTTTCAACAAATCTCTTGCATCAAGAACCCCTAAAAGGTGATGGCTGATTGACAAATAGTTTTCACAGAAGCAGCATATCATTCAATGTATCTGAGTAACTGGGCTTGCAAATAATTTTCCATAAACAAACCTTCTGATAAATTTACAAATCCATCAAAATATTGAAATTAATTATCTTATATCTTCAGATTGTTCATATGTGATAAGCATATAGTTCATTTGATGAAGTGGCTTATTAAATATTACCAAACCCTACCCAATCATACCCAACACAATAGACTGGTCAAGGCATATTTCATAAAATATTACTGTACCATAGTGCATCATGAAAAGCTGCAGCAGAGTTATAAACTAGAAAAAAAGAAAAATGGTTAAGTATAAAAATTAGTACCTGTATCTGACACTTTCCACTGTGTCATGTGTCATCTGACTGCTGGGATTGTGACTGTGAGGATTGCCTGAGAGAAAGGCATGGTTAGAAACGCATTTAAGTTTAGGTCTGTATGATTGGCATTCTAAAAATACAACATAAATTTTGAAATACTGTACAAGCTTGTTGATTTAGACCTGTTAGTCATTTACTTATCACAGTGACTAACCATACAGATTTCTGGTTATATCCTCATAAAACCTCTTAATCAGAGATTCGGGAAAGAGCGTTGTCCCCGCATGATCAAGGTATGTAACATCTGTGTAAGGATAAGGGGCAAATTTACATTTCTCGTTTCTCATCGGTAATAACGTTTGATAACCAACAGAAGGCGCCCAAACCACAAAGAACTAACAAAGTTTTTAATAGTTAGTTTAAAACAGTTGGCTACTTGGCCAGCCACCCGTTGCTTTTTATAACTGCTATATTTTCAGTGAGATATTACAGAATTACTATAAATTACTATAATTACTATAAACCGAATTACTATGATTTTGAAAGCAAGAAAAACCTTTGCAGGCTAAATACTATTACCAAGAAAGAGAGCAGACATGTAGGCCTATTCGACAAACGATTACCTTTTATCCTTGTAAATTCACGTTGTATTAGGTCTCTTTGGTCTGTGCCGAAACCGTAATGAGACCAAATTTCCTTAAAACTCTCAAAGGTGCACAGTCGAATGAATTTATTCGATTCCTCCATTGTCTCGAAATGTCAAACTCGTTCAAAACCACTCAGCTAACAATGTCGTCGGCAAACATTTAATTTCCTTTTCTGATAGGCTACATTGTCTGAGTCCCAAGTCCATACATTAGTAAAAAGAATGGCGTTTATCTTCAGAAAATGTGTAGCTAACAAAATTATGCGGAGAAACGCTCCGTCGCCCGTGAGCTTTGCTTCTTGTAGCCAGTCCGTTTGGTATTGAAATCATTTGTCAGGGAACTAATATGCACACGAGACCAGTAGCCTGTGTGTTATAGTACGCCTACTCAAATCTATGAATATGGAAGTACATTGCTGTAACCCATGTGATAAATTATAAATCTTGTCACATGGTAAAGTTTTATAATGGCTTAAAATATTATTTTCATTCCTGTCTTTGAAATAACTACCTTTTTCTTGATAACCTGGTCTGATATAGTTAACTTTTGCAAAAGCCTACTACGCTGAGAAAACATGAGATTGTTTGTTATAAGGTGCAAGGGGAGTCTTGGAGCATTACAAAATTAAAGGGAAGCAGTGTTTATAGTTGGCTGTTTTCTACAGAGATCTTGGAAGGTTTTGAACAAAACTTGATACTTGATACTATGGCATGTTACCAAACCAGGAGTGTGGCGCAAGTGTAGAGACAAACAGGTTTATTTAAAAAGTCAAGGATACTTGGAAAAGCAATGCAAAGCAGCTCTCTTGAGCTAGGAAAGTGAGCTAGGCATTACCCTAGTAAAGGATCCTGTTGGGTAAAAATGGGAAGGGTCTGGTGAGGAACAGGCAAGGGCAATAATCAATAAATAGGTGATTGAGAATGGGGAAACGATTGGGAGACCTGATGTATGCTAGTGTGAGTAAGGTCATCGCTAGGTGCTAACCAGGGTGTAACAGCTATCCACATGTATCATGTATCATCATCACCATAATGTTTAACTTGTCCAGGAATTTCCTCCACTCCTGTGATTCAAACTGTACCCGTTGGTAACAGACAATGTCCGCCAGCAGCCTGAACTGGTGGAAGTCATGCTGGTACACCCAGTTGCCCATCTCCAGAGCTGTAGGAAGATCATGGAGGAAAATCTTTTGAAGATCTTTCAAAAGCAGCCAACAAAGGAGAGAATGATGGTATTACCTTTGGAAACTGGGAGATCAGTGACAAAATTGAGTGCAATGTAAGACTAGAGCCTCTCTGGAGTGGGTGCTTGAGTGGGAGCAGCTTGCCAGCAGGAAGGGTGCATGGGATCTTTTGCACATCATGCAGAATGTCATGTGTATATCTCGCTGCATGGAGGGCCAGCAGTAGCAAGGTGCTAGCAGTTGTCTGGTGCATGCTGAGCCTGGGTGGCTGGTCCCAAGAGTGGTGTGAGCCCTTGTCATGAGAGGGGAGCAGCACTGGACTGGGACATACAACCTGTAGCTAGCGCAATGTGTATGCGGTCTGGCTTGTGCAGTGATGTGGCTGAGATCCCACCTGACAGCTCCCAGGAAGCATGAGGTGGGGCAGGATGAGTACCTGAATGGTGGGCATCTGCTTTGGTGTTCTTAGACCTCGGCTAATAGGTGATCATGAACCTGAACTGGGAAAAAACTCTTATCATCTCCCACTCCTATGTCCAATGCATCCAACTCCACTATGGAGGGCCTAGAGGAACATGGACGTTTGTGATAGCACTTTTTACATCTCTGAATGCAGTCACTGCTGTGGGAGTCCACTAGAGCTGGTTCAGGTTCCCCCAGAAGAGATTAGTAAGAGGTTGGGCCCTGGAATTAAAAGCCCTGTTAAAATTCCTATAAAAGTTTGCAAATCTCAGAAAGTGCTACAGGTTGCAGCACATCTGGGGTCTGGGGTCTGGGCCTGTAGGTCACTGCCTCTACCTTACTAGTCTGCGTAAGCATGCCGGTCTTATTGGTGATGTAGCCTAGGTAGTTAACCTCATGCAGGTGAAATTCACACTTTGCAAAGCTGCGCTGAAAGAGGTCTTCCACTCATTGCCTACATTAACTCTAATCAGGTGGTAGGGACTGTGTAGATCTAACTTAGTGTAGTACTTGGTGCCTCTAAGCTTCTCTAGGGCCACAGGGACTTTGGGTATACTTTGGGTATTTAAGGCGCAATAGTCTAGACAAGGCCTCAGCCTTTACAAAGAAGATGTTAGCAGGGGAGGTAGAGAGAGTATACAACCATGTGCCAGGACCTCCTGAATATATTGTTTCATTGCTCAGTCTTCCTCTTGGGAGAGGGAGAAATAGACCTTACAGCGGGGAGGACAGCTGAATTATATGCCATCCAGATGGCACAATCGGTACTCCTATGAGGGATGAGCTGTATTAATTGACTGGATTGAAGACCTTGGTTAGGTCATAGTAGGGAGCTGGAATTGTGATGTTGGAATCATTGTCTGAGCTTTAAATCCAGGTGGACAAAAGGGACAGGGCTAGGGACTTGAGGCAGTTGGCCTTACAGAAAGAGGACTATGTAATGATTTGGTTGTTGGATCAAAAGATGAGGGAGTTGTGTGTGCATCTAGGAGAAACCTAGCATGATGTGGTGTGCTGGATGGCTGATTACTAAAAAGGCACTGGTCTGCAAATAAACGGGGGGGGGGGGCTGATTTGTAATGATGCCTTTCACCACAAAGCCTCTGTCCAGCATTTGCATGGCGAGGGAGGATGCCAACAACAGCACCTTCACACCAAACCCCTTGGCCAGCCCTTAATCGATCAGCTTCCTCGTTTCTTCTGAGTCCACTAGACAACAAGGTGAAAATGAAAGCAGCAAATAGATGCCTTGCAGTCGATAGAGGGAGGACGGAGTGAGTAGGTCATGAGATCATGGCCCACACCACCACAGTAGACACAGAGGTGCAGCCATGAATTTTATTTGTGGTCCACCAAGGTGTATTCAGCTGCTACCAGACCCTATCAGAAGACACTCAGAGAGAGCCTCCACAGTTGACCTGCCTGTGCACAATGGCTAGAAGTGGGTGGATCTCAAGTCCTCGGTCGGTCAGAATTTGCTGCTGCCAACTGATAACCACACCCTTCAGGCTAACAGCCTCTGCAAGGGACATATCTCTCGCAGTGCTCTGTTCTTTGTGTTTCTCATTCTGTTACCTATTATCATCACAGGAATGAGGCACAAGTGTTGGCGACAAAGAGGTTTATTAAAGAATGCTTGGAAAATATAAAGCAAAGCAGATCCTTTGAGTGAGGAAAACAAGTTAGGTGTAACATACTAAAAAAAAGTGGAGTTCTTTAAAACAATACACAGATTACCTTTTCATGTAGCATGTCATTTTAAGGAACAGGCTTAGAGTTTAAAGAGAGAGGATGAGCGATAGAGAGTGACCATAATTTACAGCCTCCCAAACAGCAGGCAGTAATTAAATATTCCACTTGCGCTCCACTGGTTCACTCACTTCATAATTTGGCTGCCGAACTGAATGCATGTCTGTCTGTTAAAGGTTGCATTGTTTTCACAGAGCTTTGGCCTCATTAGCAGAAGTGGATGTTGGGGGGTGGGGGAGGGTCTGATAAAGTACAAGGGCACTATGGCTTCCCATCCATAATGATGGCACACAATCAGTTTGTAGATGTTCATTGTAATTGAAGAATCAAATGTTACCTTGCTGGTGTTTTTGCTTGCCAGTATTTCCAGAGGAGACTGATTTAGCATGTCTAGAGGCAGGGTCTCTATTAGTATAGTCATCTGTTTCCATCCTTCCTATCTTTGCAAGTTTTATCATTGATCGACATGCAATCTGAAGCAGTGTCCAAGTGTAGCACACCTGTTGGAGAGGCCATTTTATTTCTGCTCACTTGACTTCCATTCTCCTAATGAAGAACCCTTTCATCTTGGCACCAGCTGTGAAAGTATTAAGCAAAGTAATGGACTCCAGGCTCACTTGCCCTGCTGTAAGGGCTTATCAGAGGCTAAGCTGGGGGGAGGAGGGGTGGAACAGTAAAGCTAGCCTCTGTCAGACAGAGCTATGGGCACAAGGCCATCTGTCCATTTTCTGAATACAACTGACAACAAAGGAGGGTAATTCATTCTCTGTACCATAAAGCCACTGGAGTCTCTCACATTCACTCACACTTCTGAACAGACAAGGTGGACAAGAGGGGGAAAAGCAACTGTCCAACATCAACCTCCTACCTCAACTTCCATCAACCCAGCAGGTCAGTTTGCAAACTTGAACTGAAACATCTCGTCACACTTGTAGGCTTTCAGAAGGATAGTAACAAAGAGGCTTATTTACACATTTTAATCAGCTCACTGTGTGCTCTTATGGGAATTTTCTACACAGAAAATTAGTTGTTTGAAGATGAGAACAAATCCTTCAGCAAATTGATATATTTGTAAATTGTACATAATTAGAGTAGATGTTTATGCATTATAGTGTTATATGTTTTGTAGATGCAAGGATGAAATCTATGCAACATTAAAGGTGTAACTCATTTGCAAATGTAAAAATGTATTAAATATATTAGTTATATCAATAAAACTACACTAAATTCTGGTTTGTTAAAAGAAATTGATGGCAAAGTGAAATTTAAAAAATATGTTCTTACTGAATACATCTTGAACAAAAACAAGGATACTGTCATAATACTTATGTATGTTTGTCAGTTATTATGTTTACCTTGTTTGTTTATATTTTCAGGGGACATTCATTTACATTTTCAAGGCATCTTTGATTTGTGAGTAAATAAATAAAATCCATAGGTGATCACTACAACTGGGTTTGTTAGCATTGTTTTAGAACATGGCAGGATGATTCTGATGAATTGGTCCTGCTGACAAGCTGGAGGAGACAGAAATGGGTCAAAAGGGTTTTAGCATTAGCCAAATAAATCCTGGCCTATAGGATTATGCAAGGCAGTTGCTGTTTGTTTGATGCATTCACCTGATAAAACAGCAGAGAGCCAAAGTCCAATATAAAGACTAGACTTTTTACTCCAGTGCAAAACTCTCCTGATTAGTTAGGTCCCTCATCTGTCTTAATATCAATATTATACATTTGAATATGAACATGAAAGCAGTATCAACATCATTTCATAAATTCCCTTTTATTATTGCAGAGTTAATATCACAATTATTAAGTACATTTAGAAACATTTGCTTTATTAAAGCATCATAAAATCTTTCTTTATTGTTATTGTGTCTGTTCCCAGTCTGCTGTCTCACAAATGGCGACAGAGAGAGCAATCTCATTATTTGAAACCCCATGTAAGTACTTGAAAAATACAGGACATGTAGAGTATCTACATTTTAGAGGGAACAATGCAAAGATATAAACACTGTGGACTATTGCTATTCTGTGTCTTTTAGGATTCAAAGTAACCCCAATGTGTGAACACAGGGTCTTATTAGGCAAAGACTAGCTGTGCTGCCCATTATCAGAGCAAGATGGTATAAAAACTATTACTGCATAAGATACAGAAGACCCTCAAAGGATCAGACACATCTGGAGAGCTAACATGAGCCATTTTCCATTTTCACCCCTGTATAAAACTCATCAGAATGCTTATCCTCAAGTCAGAAGATACGTTTTGCTTGAACATAGAGATGAACAAGAGACACCACTTGATCCTTAGACCGAACAAGGAACAAACTGCTCCCGTTGACTTTATTGAAACAGTTTTGTTTAAAATGCAGCCAAAAGAAAGCACCTCCATACATAGCTTAGTTGGCATGCCACGGCTTGTAGTTGATCACTGAAGTAATCAAATAGTACAACTATTGAGGAATTGCTGAGACCAGTAAGATTGCTTACTGAATTGCATTTAGAATGATATTTGCTGGGTTGACTGAATTGCTAACATTGTTTTCTATTTGTCTGCACAGTGCCTGTCAGTCTGATAGTGTGAAGCATCAAGCACAATCATCAAGAACTATGAATATGAATGAGAAGGAGGGTGGCTTGACTGAGAGAGGGCTAAATGTCACCCTCACCATCCGCTTGCTAATGCATGGAAAGGTGAGATTCAAGACCCTTACATTATACATCTTTATGAGCTGCTTCAACTTTAGCTCTTCCCTAATAGATATTCTGCTTTAAGTATAAATCCCTTTACACACATGAAAGATCTCATTCTGGAAAATAATTATTACCACTGTTGATTATAGTGTAAAAATGCCTTAACATTGTTGTCTAATCACAATGTGATGCTACAGTGTTTAACCCAAACACTGAGCTGCTGTAACAATGTGCAGCTACTAGTTAGTCAATTAGCACACATGCCCTTGTGTTCTTCATACCAGTTATGTTGCCTTTCAGTAAAGCAGAGAAATGTAATTCTGTGTAATAAGCACTTTATGGCACTATCATATGAAATAGTATCATATTATGCTAAATGGATCTCTTTTTTTATTATTATTCATTATTTTGAATATAATTATTTTGTAGGAAGCGGGTAGTATCATCGGAAAGGTATGTATATTCCAAACCAAGTTGGTCTTCCTTTAATACCATTCAGTGGTGTACCTACAGCACATCATTACAACTATGTTAATGTATATTGCTTTTTATTTTAAACATTTTTTTTTCACCATCTGGTTCTCAGAAAGGAGAGACTGTCAAGAAAATGAGAGAGGAAGTAAGTGCAACATTTACACTGTTAATGAAGGACATTTCTTCTTTCACCTGCTACAAATGACTGAACTGCTGAAAATATTTTTTATGTTAATGTTCTGCATCAACCGCATTACATAACAACGAAATGAATGAAGAAGACTGAACGTGCTTGAATAGTGAAACTGTTCAGCACAAGTGCTTTTGAGGCACTTTGAATATATTGCTGTGTAGTAACAGTCTAAAGAGAAGAACACTGTACCCATTGTCTCATATACATCCTTTCGTCTGTGTTATTTCAGAGTGGAGCTCGTATTAATATATCTGACAGCTCAAGTCCAGAGCGCATCGTCACCATTACCGGCCCTGCTGAAGTCATTTTCAAAGCTTTTGCTATGATTGCTGAGAAGTTTGAGGAGGTGCACTGTATTGTACCAAAATATCATTATGTGAAATTAACTTCATTCCCCATTGTTGCACTGCTATTCATCAAGCATTGAAAGTTTATTCGAAACAAAAATCTAATAACACTTTAAAATGAAAAAAGAATTCTCCTATGTAGCATGTTTGGAAACAGCTGATGTATGAAAGACTTGGCATGCTGGCCTCAGGGTTCAGGCTGTAATTTAATTTTCTTTATCCAACACCTGAGCTTCCTGCTCAGTCCAGATTTAATATCAGTTTTAATTAGATGCTATCACATGCTGCAAAGTGAGGTGACTGACTCTTAATGATGCCAGTGTGCTTCTCTGCTGCAGGATATCCTGGCATGCATGGTGAACAGCCCAGCCGTAAGCAGGCCACCTGTCACGCTGCGCCTCGTCTTCCCTGCCAGTCAGTGTGGTTCACTTATCGGCAAGGGAGGCTCCAAGATCAAAGAGATCAGAGAGGTAGATATGATCTTTAATCTGGCACCGAATGGATTAAGGAGAGTGAGCGTTATGAGGGGCTCTGGTAGTCAGAGAATGAATGGTGGCATGGTGATTTGTTTACCATGTAGAATTCTTTGTTTGTATGCCTAGTAAAAACATTTCAGTTCCATGTGATTAATTGGTCTATTCAAGATGGAGCTTTTGTATTCCTGTAGTAAAAGCTCCCTGCATTTCAACAGAGCCACACAGTGTAAACTAAGAAAACAGACATGGTTATATACAGACGTGGTTATAATTTGAGAAGCAGTCTTATTTCCCATCCCCCTTTATAAGAAGTTGATAGGGGAATAGTGAATAGTGAAGAACAAATTTAGCCATGCTCTCTATTCAGGGTCATGGCAGGTGAACACGAATTCCCTCTTGCTTTGAATGTCTAGGACAGAATGACCCTTCAAAGCACAAATAGATTCATATTTATATAGAGTATCCAAATAACGTGGCCTAAATAACTGCACGTCATGACAATGTCAGTTCAAGATTTGCACTGTGCTGCTATTTTGAATGTCACTCTGAAGCGCTCTCAAAAATTAAAAGGGAGACAGATGTAGTAAAATATAATAATAATAATAATGAATAATATATAATATACCAGCCTAAAGTATATTTATTTAATTTGTGAAAATGTTAATTTTATTAGCCATTTTTGTGCCTTAGGCCTTTCTGTGACTTCTGTCAGACTACAGGTGCACAGGTGCAGGTAGCAGGAGACTTGCTCCCGGAGTCAACTGAGAGAGCAGTAACCATCTCAGGTGCACCTCACACTATCACGCAGTGTGTGAGACACATCTGCACCGTCATGATGGAGGTGTGTGCATGTGGCTATGTGTGTGTGTGAGTAAAATTTAATAAGTACTGCTCAAAGATGAATATGAATGATTTCCCCTGTGCTTCCAAATTGTCACAGTATGGATTGTAGCTAATATCATTTTCACCTACATTTGAATTGCATTTCAATTTGTTCAACATATGTTTCTGTGGTTTCTGTTGTATGTAATTTGTCGTCCAGAGCCCTGAGGCCTCCCAGCTATTTAGTCATTTTCATTCTGGAGTGTCGATTCTTTCTGCTGTTGATGTTCCTGTGAAAGTGGAAACATGTGGAATGAGTGTCTTCTCTCTGAACATGTGCTCTCTCTCTTTCTCTCTCTCTCTCTGAACACGCCTACTAAATGCACGCTTGGCTCTTCATCTTCTGCATGTAGTCACCACCTAAAGGAGCAACGATTCCTTATCGACCCAGACCCTCCTGTGCTGCCGGTCCTACAGTCTTATCCCAGCCGCATGCAGCTGCAGTGAGTACTGCCACCATCTCACAGTCCTGCACTGACTCCCTCAGAACAGAAGCTGCATTAAGCGAGGGACACAGTGTGCTTATGAATTCACTGACTCCACTTTAAACATGAATGGCTGCATATCCTCAGCGTGGTTATTTGGGCTAATGAAAGCATTGGCATCATTGTGACTGAATAAATCTTGCCTTCAGATTTCATCAGTAATGTAGCCATCACAGGGGCCAGAAGAATACTGTAGTGCTCTCAGATATCTCTCAGATCCAGAAATGAATAATAGTATTATTCTATTCTATTCTATATACTATGTTATTCTATTTGGTTCTATTATACTCTGCTATTTATTCTATTACTTCTGTTTTAAATGAGACATTTGAAATAAGTGTATGATTATAATGCTTTGATCTTTAGTTTGTAGTGTCTTCACTGACTATGTTTTGTTTGAGGGGTTGCATGTAGGGTAAAGCAATCATGACCTTTAGACAGACTGAGCTGGGGTAAGGATTCCAATGGAAGCTGGTCAAGCATGTTTGTAATTTTAGATTGGAAGCTTTGAGATGATCCTAAACTATCTGTGCTTGGAAATGCAGCAGACATTAAAAAATCTTTGCCATCAAATTGGCCAAGTTCAGCAGGCAAATGCTTTTGTTTGCTTATTTTCATAGACTGGCCCCTTGTGCTGGTTCATCAGCTCACGCGTTACTGCATCACAAACTGGGAACCCTTTTCTATTATAAGGTTGTTATTCATTCTACTCCAGCCAGGCTGAAGTTATTTTCTTTTGTGCAGGCCTTTGCTGTTCCAGGACAGTACGCCATTTCTCAAGACGTGAGTAACAATGCTGTAGCTTATTTAAATCTGATATATATTCAAAGCTGCTGGTCACCCCTTGCATATGATCATCACGTCATTTACCTCAGTCTGCTCTCCACCCACTCCCACCCCACCCATCCGCTACCCTCCACACATCTCAATGTCCTCCTTAAGACAGCCACAGGAGCCAAAGCTAATACAGTAGCTAACGCTCTGAAGACATCAGTGGTGCTAGACTGATTTCTCCCCCAGGACCATTGGCATTTGAATGACTAATCTAGTGTTACTAACACCTTTTCCCTCACTCTTTTTTCATACCCTTGACTTTATCACAGAAAAATGCGATAATGCAATCAGATATGAGTAGGATCTTTATGTAAAATTTTCAGGGGGGGCTAAATTCTAACATACCCTAGTAACAACTAATTGTGGAATTAAATATTAGCTGTGTATTGACTGTAGAGGTCAGTTTCCTCTGATATAATTCCATTTGATTCAATGGTTCTAACCTCCCTTCCTGCCCTGCAGTTCACCAAGCTTCACCAGTTGGCTATGCAGCATATTCCCCTTACCTCCCTTGGGCAGAGCAACCCTGCCTTCCCTGGTATGTACCTCGCGCTCCCCTGGGGAAGTCTCTCCTTCCATCACTCTGTCACTCTGTTTATGTTTATGTTTGTATTTCTGTCTATGGTTCTTTCTCTCCATCTGTTGCTCCCACTCTCCATTTTTCCCCTTTCTGTCCTGTCTCCTCACGTGTTCTCTGCCACACCGAGTTCAGATTCTCTATCCTGATGAAAAGGCTGGGGAAATCTGTCATGGAAAGGCAGCTGTAGATCATGATGCAGCGCATGTCAGAATGCCTAGCTTATGGTGTATGGGTCATGGCCTGACACTGTTCTGCGTATGTCAGAAAGCCTCACTTATCACGCATGGGTCATGGCCTAACACTGTTCAGCCAGCTTTGTACTCATCATCTGTCATGAGGAGTTCTGCCTGCACTGGGTCGAGTGAATGACAGCATTATAAGAACTTTGTGATATTTAATGTGACTCCTATCCTTATATTTTACCACACAAACAGGTATTCCACTGTTCCAAGCCTTCATTGGTTCAGTGATTTTTCTCCTCCTGTGTGATTCCATAAGTCTACAACATTCCTAACTTGTTCATTCCACTAATGTGCCCTCTAGCCTATGACCCTTAATCCCTTTGCACACATTCTTAGTAGCAAATCCACACACAAACCAATAGGTCAGACATGATTACCACTATGAAAAAAAGACAAAAATCTTAGTATATGTTTGAGATGATTTTATGAAAAGGCATTTTAATTCAATGCATTCACAATTTAGTCTTGAATTTGATCATGACTCATCTGTTTGCATAGCCCTGCTGCATTTATACATTACATAAATTGTTTCACATTCTTTCTTAATAGTTGCACTGGTGTGAGCAGTGATCTTGAAAATTTCTTGTAGAATACATGCTAAATAAAAAAAATGATATATTTAGTCAATTGATGCTGATTTTTCAGAGTTTCCCCCCCTGTTTTCCTGCATAGGTCTGGAGGCCTCTGTTGTCACAAGCTCTCATGAGCTAACCATACCTAATGATGTAAGTCTGCAAACACACATCAGATGAAGAGTATGTATTAACTTTATGTGCTGACAGATGCATAATGGACTGATTGTCAGCCTTCATGGCAGTCCTGTAATGACCTTAGTGACATGGTAGTACCTGCCTTTTAAAAGCCTGTGTAACTACAGCTGTTGGTAAAGTTTCTGTCTGTCACCAGTGTCATTGCATCTATAGTCACTCATTCAAGCTGAAACAACCTTATCGCCGTCTCAATATAGCAATAATTTCGAGGCATGGAAAATATTTAAAGTATATGTTGATTTTCTGTACAACTTGTAGATCAGAAAGACTAATTATTTTATGTTTTGTGTTGTCTATCTCTGATTCGGTCAGGTTTTTGTCTAAAATCATTTCTGCAGTAGCTGAACTACCTTTCAGTGTGCACCTCTGAATTCTAAACAGACTGAATCATACAGATGCTGTCTGACGCTCACCCTTTCGTCTCCTCTCAGCTCATAGGCTGCATTATTGGCAGACAGGGCATTAAGATCAATGAGATTCGCCAGCTGTCTGGAGCCCAGATCAAGATAGCTGGGGCCACAGATGGTTCGGCTGTACGCCACGTTACCATCACTGGCTCTCCAGCTAGCATCAGCCTGGCCCAGTACCTCATCAGTGCCAGGTAAGGGTACCCCATGATAGCCCAAACATAACCCAGTGGCTTGAACATGTGTAGCTGGAATTATGGGCTAGATATAACCTAACATGAAATTTTATGCTCCATCCTTTTGTTTAATCCCACCCATGTTGGCCTCCACAGCTTTATTAATTATCAAGGCATGTGAAAGTCTTGTTATTGTTTTTACTTCGTAACACATAACATTACCTTCACTGATTAATTTTAATTATTTCGTCCCCCTCCCCCCATTTCACATACCCCATCGGACTAACCTTCTATTAACCCCACCCTTCATCCTCACCTTTTTGTGTTGGGCTACATCTCTGTGCCGTGCCTCCAGTTTAGAGATGGCTAAACTCAGCATCCAGGCCACCTCTGCTGGCAACTCCAGTGAACTCAGCCTGAGCTTCTCCCAGCCTGCCTCTCCTGCCTCAGCCTCCACCCCTTCTTCCATGGCTGTGCTGTCTGCTACCCCCTCCACCATTAATGTCCACTCCACCGCAACTGTGCCCTCCAACCCTAGCGCCCACTATGCCCTACCACTCTCTGGCCTGCTTGGCATGAAAACCATGCCACTGTTGGCCGTGCACACTGGTGCCACAGTGGGCCTCCCTCCCTACACGGCAAAGGTTCCCACCTCGTTCGCTGTAAAAAAATCTGAACGCCAGAAGTTCGCCCCCTACTGACCAGAATTAACAGCCTTTGAGCTCTCACTCCCATGGGACCTTCATTTGCTATTTTTGTTTTGCTTTTCTGAAGACTTTGAAGATTGATGCTTTTCTTCCCCTTCAGCTTTTTTTTTTTTGTATATTTCTATGAAACATTATGCAAATTAATAGTGACAGTAATACAAGATGAAATTATTTTCAAATCTCCCTCCATTTTCTTTGCATCTTATTCAGAAATGTTTGAGAATCTCAAACCACAAGTTTTCCCTGATGCTCCATTCTTTCTATTTTTAAACCTGGTCATAAAATTTTATTTTATTTTATTTTTTAAACTGTTCAAGCTCTTTACTTCCTCATTACAATTTCTATCAAGTACTCACATGTAGAGTAAATTCAGAAACATCATAATTAACATATTAGAGAATACACAGCTCTAATCTTCATTTTAACCACTTTGTTCAGCATTTGTTTGGAGACACCATTTAGTCTCATTTTTCTTAATAATCTCTTTCATTTGTTGAACAATATTCATATTGCATCTTTATTGCATATACTGCCCATCTTTACATCATTTTAGTGTAGTCTCATGTATGATGCTTTTGATAAGCAGTACTGACTGTACTGTATGAGACAGAAATACTGCATGGAAGCCACAGCACTCTGTATGTAAATGCCATCATAGCAGGCCTGATTGTGTGATATTGTATTTTTTTCCCCACTGTGATTTTTTTTTCAACTATAAAAAAAAATTAACTGTGAAGGTAGACTTCATTAGGAAGACTGTAATGAAACACATAAAAGTAGCATACTCCACTTGCTGAAAAAAGGATTATATCTGTTATAAGTATTTTGAAATGTAACAACTTATAACTGTACAAATATAACAATTTTTGCGCTCTGGAGCTCTGGAGGGTGCTCTTCTCTCTTAGGCTGCCTGCAGTGCTAGCTGGCCTGCAGCTTCTACATCATGCTAACCTGGGAGCATAAACAACCTGCTTGGAGTTCCCTATAGCCGTATCGGATTATTAACAACAAATGGTTATTCAGACTTGCCAGGATGCATTATATGCATTTTGTTAATTCAATAAATGTCAGGGAAAGTATTTTAACTACATTAATTTTTTTGTAGCATTTTTAAAAATGTTATGAAATTTTATGAACATTCAGTGAAAAATGTGTGTTTGGGGTTATTCTTTTAGATTGTTTTTAGATCTTTTTTTTTTTGCTTGTGAATCTTAACACGTCTTCTCAAAATAAATCATGGCAGCTTTTTATTACAATGTAAAGTGTTTTGGATTCAATTTGGCACCAAAATATTAACGCATGGAATGGTCTATGAACAACAGAATACATATAAAATAATAAAACAATTACTAATTATTTTTCTTTTAATATCTTAGCAATATTGCACCTTACATTTTATATATTTGGAGATGTTCTACAGCATACACATTGCCTTCTGCTGAAGCTGCTGTTGTATTTCTGCATTTCTGTGATTATTTTTATTGTTAAAGTATGAATTATTTTGGATGAAGCAAGCATGTGCTTTCAAGAATCCAAACCTTGGGAGCAACCAGTTCCTCTGGGAGTATTTGTTTCATTTCAACAAGAGGTCTCCCCCTTGATTTTCTGTAACTTTTTGATATGCTGCTGGAAGTGAATCTACTTCAGCTTCAGTAGTTAATTTACCCGTGGGATTCATAGCATTCAGCCACTTGTCCTCAGTATATATTCCTGTGCCTCATCCAAAATAGTCATCCTTGTAGAAAACTGAATATGTAACAGTAAAAGTGGTAAAAGATCTTTTGCACAGGTAAGATGTCAACATTTTCCATTCCAAATACAACACAAATAATGATAAGAAAAGAGATGGTTACCGTGTCATTCAATTGCAGTCCAATGTTATTCAGTCTCAGTGGTGGCTTTTCCTTAATGTCCTTTTGATTAATTTCTCCGCCCTATAAGGGTTGAATTTCACCTCTGCCCCTGCATGACCTTTTCACAGGTACTGTAGAAGAGCTCTCCTCATAGACTTATTTGGACTGGTGATCTGAGAGGAGTGGAGCATTTGGTCCAGTTGTCTCTTTGGAGTGCACTGTCTCTGACTTTAGGTCCCCTTTCCTTTTCTTGACAAGCAGGGACACAATTCAACATCAATGATGCAACTTTGACATCAGCAATTTGCAGCCAAGTTGCCAGGGCACAGCTCTAACCCTGCCTACTGTGATTTCAGAATCATGCCTGCATGCTAAATGCAAATGCAGAATATTTCTGCAATGGATCAATAGTTCTAATAGGCATGGGGATGTACTGTGCAAGCAGAAGAGTGCTTCATCGAGTGAGGGGGTGTCACAGAAGCCAACAGCCTGAGCACCAGTGTAATGTTAAGGGTATGTCTGTCTCCCTCTTTGTTAAGGCTGAATTAAAGATTTTCACCTCTAACCCCATCAAAGCACCCTTATGGAAATAGCTGTTACTGAATCTGAGTAATCAATATAATGTTGGCATGTGCTAGACATGAAGAGCATTCCCTTAAAAGGACTCCATTACCTCGCCTCAGGCATGTCAGTCTTACTGTGTGGAACGCTGTGTGACGTCATTAGCTTCATTTTTCAATGTGTATTCACATTGGATTCTGATAACAGATCTCTATGTGACTGTGGCTCCTAGTGTCACTCAGTGACTGCTGTACGCAGCGTACGGCAAAGCATCTTCAAATCTTTCCTCTATTGTTATGAAAACCGACTGTGACGTTGAGAATTTTAATCAGTAGGCCATATTGAAGAGCGATATAAACCTACAATACTGTCAAGTTTTCCTTTTGTCAGTCAGGCATGGGAATATGCCACCTGGTGGCTGGAAAGGTCACAGACTGTTTTTTCTTTAATCTAACTCCACAATATGTGACGTAAGGCTACTGATGTTTTTATGTCACCATAGCAAAAGTGAGTACTTTTGCCTGGCCACTCCTTTCAGTGCGCGGGCAAACACCGTAAACGCTCTGACAGAGACCGTTCCGTCGCCAGCGTTAACGACACAACTTTAATATTTATCGCGCATGGCGAGCAATTACCTCAACCCCCCGGGCGAAGAATGGGAACGTTATACAGCGTTCACAGTGCAGACAGCGCAGTTATGAGGTTATGTAGGTTGTATAGTCGTGGTGTTAAGAAACACCTTATTTAAAGGGTATCGGTTTTAAACCTCGTCTCTGATTTTAACTGACTGAAAAAGGACAACTTTGAGACATCAGCGGAAAAATACAGGTATTGCTGTAAAATCAAAATATTATTGCGATGCGGTTCTATCAGAGCATGTATATGTTTCTAAAAGGCATAATAAAGTTAGATGTATGGCTGATTAACTCTATAAATCGACATTGTGCGCTGCATAAGTAATTTGCGTGCCACCGTTAAACCTGTCAGAATAAAAACAGATCGATTAGGCAACACAGCCGACAGTAAAAAAAAAAAAAAAAAGCAAAGACTGCAATGATATCTATAATTAATCGTTTTAGTTTCGGCAAAGTCTGTTGTCATAATACGTCTACTTCGCATGTAAAAATGATGACTAAAAAGACGCAGGCAGACGAATATTCGTAGAAGATTGTGTAGCCTCCTTGAAAAATTGCATGACATGATTTAACATCCCTAACTAGCGTTCGGTTACTCCGTGCATTTCAAGTCTTTTGGCAACCCTTCAAAGTATTTGGCAGGTTAATACAATGTATCTCTAAAGGCATGTTCCAATATAATCTCTGAATGCTATTCTAAAATTAATACCGAAGTATTTTCTGCTAAAGATAATTAAGAATGTGATTGTGCTTATGCAATGCTTAGAAGATTCTGTTGGTCTGTATGTTGCATCAACATTCTCTATCTAATTTAATTCATATAGTTTAACTTATCTCAACATAGAGAAACTGTAATTAACATCTGATTTTATCGATAATCATGACAAAAAGAAAACAGAACTGATTACCTGAACAGTATCTGAACAGATTAATGAAATTCCATCAGTTGGTAATGTCCATCAGTTAATTCAGATCTATTTCCCAATTAACCTCATTGCTCATCACTTAACTGATTTTAATTTGATTGAATGAGAAGACTAACCAGGGAAGATGAGAAAATTGGTTAGACAGTTTGAGAAGCTGATAATTCAACTTTCCAATCCTTGAAGCAATTTGCTTTTGTGCCCATCACTGATGTGTAGAGGTGTGACTGTAAGATTGCTGCCTCTGTTGCTTTCATCATGTGTGGCTGCATTCAATGCAACCAGGTTTCACACATTTCCAGCTTCTTCAAGTTGTTGTGTTCCTATAGAAAAGGAAATGGGCAGAAACAATTTCAGGTAGTGCAATCACAACCATTCTGTAGTTGATGGTAAAATCAATAGAAAGTGTTTTGAATTGGGGTGTTGTATTACTTCTGGAGTGCTGTGTGCTGTACATTGATACTTCAGTGTTATGCATTTACTGTGGTATTGATTTTGGCCAACTCTTTTACTGTACTTGCTGAAAATGACTATAGCAGACCCAAGGGAATTCAATTAGCTTAGGTACTGTCCGTGGTGCTAGATACCTAGGTGTTACTTTATTTTGGCTGGTTCTTTTGAAATGATTCTTTAACCTAAGTCTTTATTACATTGCAGATGGGCCTGTCCCTCTTTCTGTGTGAGTAGTGTTATGTGAAGCCAGGTGTCACCCCACCGTGCAGGTGGTGGGAAGGAGAAATGTTGCGCTCCATTGCCATGACAACAGGACTTGTCTTTGTAACCTGGCTCCTACTGGCAAGAACATGGGGCAGCCCCATTGTGCCAGTGCCCAGGACAGGTGAGAGGGAGCGTCTGGAGTCAGCCCACCCCAAACAGGGCATACTGAAACCCAGTGCCCAGCAGCGCCTGGAGGAGATCAATAATCTTGGTCTGGAAGGGGTGAAGGAAGGCAACAGAACCAGCAGCAGCAGAGCAAGACCTGTGTGGAGTTCCCTGAGGCAAGGCTTCAAACCTCAGGCAAAGACAATGGAGGTCTGGGATGAGCAGGACTCAGTGAGGGAGGGTGATGACGGACCCACGGAAGAGGCCAATGCCTCACGTGAGGCCATTGATGAGTATGCATATCCTGACTACAGGGGCAAGGGCTGCATGGATGAGACGGGGTTTATGTTTGCGATTGGAGAGAAGTTCACCCCGGGACCCTCCACATGCCCATGCCTGTGCACAGATGAGGGACCCATGTGTGACCAGCCTGAGTGTCCAAAGGTCCACCCTCGCTGCCTGCGCATAGACACCAGCCAGTGCTGTCCTCAGTGCAAGGAGAAGAAGAACTACTGTGAATTTCGAGGAAAGACCTATGCTTCACTAGAAGAGTTTAAGGTTAGGCCATATTACAATATAAATATTTAGTATTGATGCTTTTTTTCTTTATTATCTCTCACGTCAACAGTTCTTGTTTTTGTGTATTGTGTTCCATGAGTTATGGTTACGTGAATATGCAAAAATGCTAATTGGCATTATTCTGAGGTATTTTAAGTATACTATTATTAATCTAACATTAATTATATTACCATCCAGTGGTTTTATTTTGTGGCAGAAAAAATGCCATTCATTTTGGACCTTTGTTCCCTGGCTCTCTTCTCATCATATAACTGAATTGAATTTTTGTGCTCCAGTGGACTCTTCTGTGAAGTTGAAATAATCTAATATGTGCACAAAATATCTTGATTCTCTATTGATTGTAGGAGACCAAAAAATATTCTTTTTGTCTTTTTACCTTTTTTAGTGTCTGTCTCTATCATGGGATCCATCGACGTTTCTGAGCCTGTACCCTTTCCATGGGACTAGGCCCATAACAAGATAACATCATAGTTTTGCCTGTTGTTCTGTGAGCTTGAGGTGTTGAACTGTTATTTATAAATAAATGGTGACATACCAAAAAAAAAGCTAGCATATAGAAATAAGCTGCAGTGAAACTGTTTTGGTGTTGATCATTATAATGGTACTCACTGATTAGTTACAAGCCTCCTTCCGATGCACAACTTGTGTCATCAGGCGGGAAGCAGCAGCAGGTTTACAAATGATTCTTTTTAAACGGTGGCTCTGGCTCTGTCATGCTGCAGGAGAGCTATTTGTCTGTGCCTTGTGTAATTCCTTTGCCTGATCGTGTTCCTCATGCGAGTCTCTGCATTCCCTTTGGAGACCTGCACCACCACAGCTCTGCGGCAGGCAGAGACATTTGTTATCCCCAAAGTCAGCATTATCGCTGTTTACAAAGAGTGGGGAAGATTCAGGACTGGATTTAGCACTCCTTCTCGACTGAACCTAATGCATATGCAGGAGGCAACTGCAACAATTACAGTCAAGGTGGAGAGAACTAAGCCGAGCATAATGTACACGGAGGCCTACAGTGCTAGGCGCCTGGGGAGGCGGGCAGAGGACAGGTTACCATCATGTCTCAACATCTAGTTATGAATCTAGTCAGGCCTTAGACCTGTAGCCAGTTGCACAAATTTGCATAAGTAAATGCTGATTATTTAGGTAGGAATAGAGTGGCAGGCTGTCCTTTGTTTTGTCCAGTGGAGATACTCTCATGAGAGCTCAAACGAGAGGCAAGTGCTCTTTCTCACAAATGCTAATGGCTTACGAGCCTCATGGGCTCCCTAGAGACAAAAAGGAGGCCATGAGTGTAACTGTACAGTGTGCATTATGGCATCACACCATACCACATGAATGCATCAGCAAGCATATGCATGACTGAGAGCCTCTGCATTTACCATGCAGAAACATTAGTTTCTTCACCATGGAAGACCCAAACATATCCACTGCAAATGTCCGCATCTATATAAAAGATTCTTCATGCACATTTGTATTTGTGCATGCATGTACATGTGCATGTGTGTGTGCGTGTGTGTGAAGGTGTCTCCGTGTGAGAAGTGTCGGTGTGAGCCCAGTGGGGAGGTCCAGTGTTCCGTCTCGGCTTGTCCACAGACAGAATGTGTGGATCCAGAATATGAGCCTGACCAGTGCTGCCCAGTGTGCAAGAGCGGTGAGTCACCCCCTCCTCTCACTCTCTCCCTCTCTCTTTTTCTCACTCTCTTGCTCTCTTTCTCTTTCCCACTCTATCAATCTGGTTGTCTCCTTCTTTCTCTTCCATATATTCCTTAGTCTCTGCATCTCTAACACCCTTCCCCATTCTCTGTCTCTGTCTTTTTTAAAACTTTTTTTCTAAATCCCCTTCAGGTCACCCCCTCTCCTATAAGCAAAGTGAAAATCAGTTCACAGAAATGACTGCAGTGACTTGCCTGTAGTATGTTCAATTACCACCTCTCCCAGTTCCCCAGAAAGTCAGCATGATAGAAGTATATCTCTGTGCCACATGTGGGCTTTGCATGTGCTTCCATCTTAGTGGCCCTTTAACAGCCTGAAATGTCAAATTAAATGTGTGTGACATAAGCAGTAATGATTTTCCAACATTAAAATATTTTTAGTGAAATATCATAATGTAGTCACTGGGTCATTTTCCAGCAGGGATTGGTGAAGCAGGGAGGTTACTGTATGTCAATCTAAAATTGAACACTACTGATACGAATTGTTTTTTTGTTTTTTTTTTATAAAATAGAGTACAGCAAGTGACTGGCAAGCACAATTTGACCTGTATGACAATCACTTAATATATTCTTAACATACAAAGCAAAATAGAAATGTTTAGCTGACATATAATACACTGTAGAATTAGTGTTCACACTGTTCAGACTGTTCATCCTCTCACGTGAGATGCACAACAGACACATGCTGAAGTCATTGCCCCTTTGTTAAGTGTTTGTTTTGACCTGACGTGAAGTTTGACTCCAGCCTTGTTTTTACCTTTTTAAAGCAATTTCTTCAAAAATTGGCTTTTATTTAGTTTGGCCTGCTCAGTAGCATCTGCCCACAGTGCTAGGAGTCATGGCAGAAACCTACATGTTGTATTCCTCCATGTTTTTACATGTCTTTGTGCCTGTGGGAAATGTGTGGATAAGGAAACTAATGAAAAAACAATTCAAGGTAAATATATGAATGCATTATCCAGACTGTGGCTAGATCTGTGGGTTTATTTAGCATTTAGCTGAGATCTGATTTAAATGCACGCCAGGACACTCTAATATGTGGATTTGTGCTAATCAAATCTCAGTGCTAGCAAGATCCACCCTGAGAGTGCATGATATAAATGCATCCTGGCGTGACTGGATACACCAGGTAACCAAGTGTTATCCTGAATGTTATGTCAAAAGTATATTGTATGCCTTAACAAATTATTTTCATGGCAAGTTAACCAATATCAACATGTGAAATCATCATCTGTCCAGTAATCTCTCCTAGGGCAGATGTTTTTTCAACATCTATAGTTATATTTTGGGACAAACTTGAGTGACCCCAGAATTTCAAGTATGCAGTTACATGTAACAAAATTAATGATCAATATTACATTTAATAAAGCCTAGATATGTATGGATTACCACTGTTAAAGGCACTTTATTCACAAAGTCTCATTTGCTTTTTTCCCCCAATCATTTGGAATCTGTCAGTCCTCAAACCTATGGTTGAAAAATGCTGGATTTTTTTGTAAGATATTATTTCATTGGATGGCAATGAATAACTTGGATAGGGCCAGTATCTATAGATCCATTAAGCTTAAAATTTTCTTAATACAGTTTTCCATTATCAGCTCAGAGAGAATGGAGACAGCACTTGCACTAATGAACCAGTAGAGTTTCCCAGCCTGATTTATGGTAGTGAGATGAGGTGATTAACATAAACAGGTGTTTCAATGCTTGCTTTCACCAGCCCAAGGGCACTGATGATCAAACATTTCCACACAAAAACAACGTTCTCACCTCATTTGCCTGCAAAAACAGTAGAGTGGGCTGTTTAAAAGCCCTCGATCAGCTTTGAATAGAACATACTCAGATTTTTGTAGCACAGGGTTGGTAGCTGATGTGAAAGTAAAAAAGGAATAAAAAGATCTGAATTTGAACGAATCATATTTGAGTATGTTTGTGAATTTCAATAAAGTGGAATTTATTTTACTATGGATGTTTAGAATTTACAACGCTTGAATTTTATATGTTGAAATATCTGGCAGCTTTTATATTTAAATATTTTAACAGCTTAATACACAAGTTGTATTAATTTCACTTCCAAGAATTCAAAAATAATCTTTACTTTCTCACTATCAGGTTACTGAAATTCAATTTTAATTTCTATTTCAAAAGGGAATGAGAAGTCAAGAGTTTAACTTGTCAAGGAATATGGGACTTAATCAAACTCACTTCTATCCAGTCAAAAACTCAGCAGCTTTTCCAAAACACAGCCCAAATTTTAAGATGAGTCTCGACTGTAGAGTATGTACAACCCGTGCTTTTACATTTTACAATGCAGTTAACAGGACTGATAGTTATTTTAATAAATGCACTGTTTTTGTATAAGAAGAAACATTATAACAGTCATGAGTTAGCTACTTAGCTATGGTAGTTTTTAAAATATTCAGATTGCAAACTCTTTTGGATACCTGTCTTTGACAATCATGACTGAAAATTAAGGGTGCGCCATTATAGGACAAAACACAGAAATGGAAGGTCATAAGAACTTCTTCATGGTCACGTACAACATGCAACTCTGCAAAACTCTACCAGTAGAGCTTTTTCAACAGTTTTTAAATGCTTCATGAATGAAAGATGTTAGCATGTTTATGAGGTGAATAACTTCATGTTGCAAGTATGAATGCCACCCAGGGAAGGTCCAAGAAATATAAATGGAGATGGATATTTTACATGTTTTTCTTAATGCTAGGACCCAGGAATTTGGAGGTATTGGGGGGGAGGTGTTGAGTATTGAGCCATTTAAAAAGTCTATAAGTCTATGGAATACAAAGAACATCATTTCATGAAATAATCACCATTTATTGCTTAAGTTATAATAAATGGCAATAATTTATAATAACAATATATAATTTTGAAAGCATTAAGATTTTAAAGACACTAAGAGTCAAAATAGTGACCAAATTCTGAATTTTCATATAAAATTGACATGAGTCAAAAATACTATTTGCAAATTAGTAAAAATGCCTGTTTTTTGTTTTACCTGTGATATATTAAATGTATGTTCTCAAAAATTCTATAATGATATTCATAATAGGCTATAAATAATTTTGATTTTTTTTTTTGGTTTAAAAAATTCTATAACCAATATATATTAAGGACAATCTATTTCAGTATTATAACTTATAACTTTAAAACTTTTCCAGATGAGGCCTTTAGACAAGAGTCAAGGGGGGAACATAACAAAAGAATTTTAAGTTCTTGTTAAGATTTAATTTTCATTGAAAGTCATTGATGGAACATTAATTTTAAGAGAACAACTCTGTTCCAAGTAGCCTTGAAATCCAGGCAGTGCAATTTTACCTGGATGCCAAAACCACAATGGTGGAGCCAGAACTGTCCTTCTTGATGCATATCAGTTTTTTTTTCTTCTAGCAAACCACACCATTTGTCCCATCCTCTCCTCCAAACCCAGAAATATTTCTATTTTCATCATGTTAAATATTGTCCCATAAATGATGAGATGTCTCACTTCCTTCCAATGTTCCTTTTTGTGAAAATGTCATAAAGGACTCAAGTTATCCTTAGCAGAACCGCATCTTTGGGTGACATTAAAACATCACATGTAATATATATGAATGTTTTTTTTTTCTTTTTCAAATTCTTAGTTCTAATAACCACACAGTTACAAATGTTATAAGCTGTGAACAAATATTGGGTTATATGAACTGGGTCAACAGATTACTCATTTTTGGCTTGTTAATTCAAGTTTAGATTTTATTTAGATTTGTGTGAACATGACAAACATGTCCCATTAGTCATGTTTGTACTTGTTACTTTTCCTCTCTTTTCCCCTTTCTTCCCTTTGTTTAATTGTGAACTTTAAACCAAATGATGAAAGTTAATGAGAAGACATGGAAAAGTTTTAAGAAACACCCAGGTTTTTATGTGCATTGGATAAATGGATCCACAGTGGACAACTAGCTGGTTGTTATACAGTCACAACATTGGCCATACCTAATCAGGTTTTTACCATAACCTGCTGTTAAACACTTCAAAAATGGCCGTGTTGGAAATGAGCTACCCGAAACAAAGGCACTGAATCTCTTTTATTGAAACTATTAAATTAATAACCCCAGAAAGGACAGACTCAGGTCATTAAGTAATTTCGTAGTATCCATTGTTGTTGCAATATTGCACAAAAAAGTGCAGCGGAAGTACTCCAAGAACAGTACTGATATACACTGGTCTACAAGGTTTTGTAAGTGGCTAGAAAAGATTTTCATTACACCCAAAACCTCTATCCTTGTTTCCCCTTTGGTCATTATTTTTAAAATTTGAATATGGGTGTCTAGTAAAATATAACTTTTTGTCTGAATCTTTGGGACTTAATAATTTGCATGAATTAATAATGTGAATTCATAACCACAGAATTCACTCCTAAACATTTTTTTAATTTATGCTTCATAAATTCAAACTAATTACATTCATAGTTTGGCATTCCTCACTTTCATTTTTCTGGACTGTGCCTTCTGAAGTGCTATTGGCTAATAAAATGTGCTGTTGGCAGCAGAAATAGAAAAAGCCTCTGTGTGTGTGTGTGTGTGTGTGTGTGTGTGTGTGTGTGTGTGTGTGTGTGTGTGTGCGCACGTGCGTCTGTGTTAAATAATTAGAACACATTACACTGTTTTAGGAAAGTTTTTTTTCTGAATTGGGGTAGTTTATAGGGAGCACGTCCAGGAGTTTGGGTCCTTGTGCTTACTCTCTGATGCTAACATATCATGGTATTGTCAATTGCATTCCCTCTTTAAGCCAAAAGAGGCAATGACTTTGGATATGAATTTCAGACTTGCCAGTGAAGGTTACACACTCTCAATTTACAGTAAATCTCATTTTTAATATGGATTGGAAGAATTTACACTCTCCCCTATATATTAGTTGCTAGTGTTTTAATATATATTCCACCTAATTCTAGTCCTCAAGTTGTATTGCCTCTGCCAGGTTTGATTAGGCTGTTTGTTTTATTTGAGATCCCTGTAAAATGCACTACATTTTGTGGTGTGACATGTTTGTTTCCTTGTGTGGCATGTGTTGTGAGCCATTGATGAATCGCGGGGAGAGCAAGGTAAGCATGGTGTCACCTATGTAATTCTTGCAGCAGGTGTCTGAAGTATAAAAACTGGTGCAGATGTAGTGGGAGAGGCAGACAGATGCCCTAACCCTCTGGGATTTTGCACACATCACAAGTACGACTTCAAAGGCTTTCCTCAGTGACACCATGAGAAGGGTCCTGGGTAAACTGGCTGTAACTGTGCACTCCTGATAATGATCACCTGTGGGCCACATCACAACCTTAGTGTTCAAAAACTGCTTGCTGAGAGTGTACTCATCCCCACATCCTTATGCTTGGCACAGTTCTCAGACAAGGCCAAGTGAGGATGATTGTTTAATCAGGACCATTAAGAGTCAGCTGATTGACTCTGTCGCTTTTCTTCAGCTACATGAAAGAGAACTCTCAGCTTGAGGCTTTTAGAAAAATGAGCCATCTGCTGAATGAAATGATAATAACTGTTGAAGAAAAGAAGAAATTGGAGGTGTCATCTTCATTTTGGACTCTATACTTGATATAAAATGGGAAGGCAGTGTGGAGAATCGGTATATAAATAGGATGCTAGCAGTTTTCTGGTAATCATAATCATACACTCAGTCGATGCAGTGCACACAGTGCCCAATGGGGGATGCAGTCTTCTCAGCATATCTTAGTTCCCACAGAAAACCTGCAACTCAAAGGCACCACATATCTATCATTTGTCCAAATTCATTAGGCCCATTTTATCATTTCTTCTGATTCATCCCTGGCCAGTGTGGACTAATCAGGAGTGAAGCTACCTAAAATGTAAGCCTGTTGCTTAAGACTGAAGGAAGACGTCATCACGACAGTGTAAGTTTCATCCTATTAGCCTAAATGTCATTAATTTTAAGTGGGTGTTAGGACATGAAAAGCACAAAGATTTCTCAAAGCAGTCTTTGGGATTGATGTCTCCATTTGTTGCTCATAAAGAGGGGAGGTTTAGGGCTTTTTCAGTGCTGCTGAATGGAGCATTATGTGCAGCGCCTGGGATCTGTTGTTGGGGCGATACGCCAGGAGACACTCAAGGAAGTGCCATGGGGGGGAGATGAAAGTGAGTGCTATTGCTAACATCCACCACAGGCAGTTGTTCATGAATATCAAAGAACATCTGCAAGCAGCAGCTTTGTTAGGAATCCAAAGGAAAGGGGAAAACACATTCATTTCTAGCATACAGGCTGCACTTTTAGTCAGTCATGACTGTTAGTAAATATGAGACATGGCATTAAACATTTTTTCATTAGAATTTTTTTTTCTTTATTATTTTTTTCTTTATTTATTTCAGCTGCGCCAGAAATGTCACTCAATGTTGGAAATCAAAGAAAGGGCAAACAAATTTGAGTAGTGAAGTAGGTGGTCACAATAGACATACAGCAAATTTTCAAGCATCACACGGTCACAAAAAAGATTATTATGCTGTCACACTTTTGGCACTGTGGCCACACGTGTACCCTAACTGGGGGCTTGCAGTGCAAACACTCTGCCAGCTTTTTATGAGGCTTGCTGCTTATTTCCCCGCTGTGCTCTCCGTCTTCATGACCCTGGTGCTTGCAGGCCATCACCTTGGCAACACACAGTAAAAACAGGCAGTCTTCTTGGAGGGCTTAGACACTGGGGTCGCAACTAATCTGAGGAGGTTGCAGCAAACAGTCCGAGTGAGAGCCAAAAGCATTTCGAACTGCTGTGGCAGCCAACAAGATGCAGTGCTATGGGAATGTGACTCCTGTGTTTGTAAAAGGAGTGAGCAGGTGAGAGGATGTATTCATGGAGGTCTGAGAAGAGCTATTCATGGCTCACTTTGAGAATTCAATTTTTAGAACTCAATTTATTTATCTCAAAAGCTACTTGTCATGATACACTATGTGTACATGTATGTATGTGTGTATATATATATATATATATATATATATATATATATATATATATATATATAGAGAGAGAGAGAGAGAGAGAGAGAGAGAGAGAGAGAGAGAGAGAGAGAGAGAGAGAGAACTGTTGCAACTTGTAAGAACAAATAAACAAATTTTATTTCTGCCCAGCTCTGTGCTGCTTTTTATCATGTATGAAGCATAATTAATCAAAGGTTATTTGTGGCCTTAGCTAGTTATGAAGATAGAGAGAAAAGCTTGAGAATAATACCATTAGAAGTTTATGTCATTGACACATTCATTTCCTAATTTGGCTTTGAAATGTTTTGTTGGTCTACTATTATTGTTACTATTGCTTTTGTTTTTAATCAGTGGTATTGTGTGAAATATTTGCTAACTGACTAATATGAAAGAAATAGCCTAGTGTTCATCATGGCCAGAGTACACATATTTAACATGTTTCCTACAGTTGCCTTTAATCCAGATGGTTTAGTCTGGATTAGTGTTTTGAATGTTTGTTATAGATAATGACATAAAGACCATTAAAGACCATGTCATGGTTGTTTGTGCACACCAAAGATTTACTTTCTTAAAAAGTTAAAGAAGTTCAGAGTACCTGGAAATGCTTTGTTTCTGTTGTATAAGTCTGTCATGGTGAGTGTGCTCACATTCTCTATTACAACATGGTATGGCAGTCTAATTTATTTGGAGAAGAATCAGACTGCACCTTAGATTTCTGACCATCCTCTGTCATCATTATCTTCAATTTACAAGTCCTGCCTACAGCAGGATTTAAACACTACTATGGATCCTTCCTGCCCTTCTAGTGGTTCTACCCTCTGAGAAGAGGTTCAGAGAGATTAGGGCTAGGATAGAAGGAGCATTTTTCCAGAGGTTATTTCATCCCTAAATAGTCATTTGAATTGACCGGATAAAGTCTACAGCAAAATATATGCTGCCTTCCTACCACAATTTGAAAGGTGTGTGTGGAATGGCACTGCATTTGTGTGCTGTTGGTTTGACATTTGGTGCTAACCTTAGTATGATTATGTTACTCTTTTAACTTTACTTAGAAATATATGGCCACATTTCAGAAGGTGTGCGCTTATTTTGTGTGTAATCTATAAGAAATATGTTTTTAACATATCTATTATAAGGATGTTATGTGACATTATGTTAAAGTAACATCAATAAAAAATTCCAAGCAGCCTAAGGCTGTAATGGCAAGTAAAGTAACCACCATTGCTTTGTCTTGCCGAATGGTATGCTGTCTGCCAGTTCACACAAAGTGATCTGTTACAGTGCTGCCAAACTGTGTAATTTACAATTGCTGTCAGTGGAAGTGCTGATGATGCAAGGGTCTGTGCTTGTGGCCTCTCTCACACACAGCAGACCGCAGACCGTAGCTAAATAACAAGTCTAAACTGAATTAAGCATGGACTCGTCTCATCGGGCAAGTTGTCAACCGCTGATTTTTTTATCCAGTTGTATTTTACTTCAAATTTTATTTTTAGCTCTAAAGATTACTGAGGTCCAGACCTCTGTGACCTCACTGCAGGCTACATTAAACTGACATAACTGGTAGGTAATGGAGCTACAAATATATCTTACTATCTACAAAAAAAAGAGTAGCCTAATAGGTTATGCAAATATCTCAATACTGGTCAGGTGTAGATGCAGCTTGAAACCGTCACCCAAATGGGAGACCTACTTCTACACTGCCAACAATGTAGGCTAAATTACAGGGCTAACAGGTGAACATTAGCCTGATCTCCTCCTGGTCAAACAAGCTCTGCTGCATCTGAGTCTTTGAAAAGAGTGGCACAGCAACTTTCCTAAAAGACACAATTATTTGCTAAATGTTGTTTTTTTCTACCCAAAAACAAATATTACAAATATTTATCCAGAATAAATATTCGCTGGTACACCTTGCTTTTACTGGGTTGGACTTGGTAATTAATTAATTCCTGTCTTAATTTTTTGTGGCATAGATTCAGCAGTGTGCTAGAAATATTTCTCCAAGATTTTAGCCTTTTCGACATTATAGCGTCACATAGTTGCTGCAGATTTTTCAGCTGCACATCCATGATGCGAATCTCCCATTTTACCACATCCCAGATGTGTTCTATTGGATTGAGATCTTGTGATTGTGAACTCATTGTCATGTTCAAGAACATACTTTGACATGATCTGCAATTTGTGACATGGCACATTATCAGAAGATGAGTACTCTGTGGTCATAAAGGTATGGACATGGTCAGCAAGAATACTCACGTAGGCTGTGGCACTTAAATGATGTTTAATTGGTATTAAGGAGCCCAGAGTGTGTCAAGAAAATATCCCCAATACCATTACCTCACCACAACCAGTCTGTACTGTTCATACAAGCCAGGAAGTATCCATGCTTTCATGTTGTTTACCCCAAATTCTGACCCTACCATCAAATGTCACAGCCAAAATCAAGGTGCAACATTTTTCCAATCTTCTGTTCTCCAATTTTGGTAAGCCTGTGTGAACTGTAGAATCAGAGAGGGTGGTAAAGACTGTGTCTTAAGATTTCTGGTCATCCTCTGTCATCATTATCTTCAATTTACAAGTGCTGCCTACAGCAGGCTTTAAACATTACTATGGATCCTTCCCACCCTGGGTTTTCTCTTCTAATGGTCCTACCCCCTGGAAAGAGGTTCAGACAGATTAGGGCAAGGACTGAACATTTTAGAAGGGGCATTTTTCCAGAGGTTATTTGGTCCCTAAATAGTAATATGAATTTACCGGATAAAGGTGTATGTGGAATGGGAATGCATTTATGAGCTGTTGGTTGGACATTTGGTGCTAACCTTAGAACAATTATGTTACTCTTAATATGACTTAGAAATATTCGGCCGCATTTGAGAAGGTTGCAGTATCCTGCCAGAGCTGCCAAACTTGTCATGTGTCCTAATTCTTCTGGTAGCCTTTGATATAGTAAACCACAACATACTCCTCTCCATTTTCTCCAACCTCAGAGTGATTGGCTCTGCATGGCCTTCCTATTTGGAGTGCCAATCCTATCAGGTAGCATGGAGAGGATCCACTTCCAATCCATGTAGACTCTCCACTGGTGTCCCCCAGGGCTCAGGGCTAGGTCCCCTGCTGTTCTCTTTGTACACTCATTCTCTTAGCAGGACTTCTCCTTAAACTGCTATGCTGACACTCATCTTTCCCACCTTCCGACACTCAGAAAACCATTTGTATCTTTGCTTGCTTGGCTGACATCACTTTAGGGATGACAGATCACCACTTGAAGCTCAACCCCAGCAAGACCGAGCACCTGCACACCCTAGGAACCTCACCATACACTCACTGTTTCCTTCAAGAACTCCCTGGTCTTGCTGTCTGAAGCTGCACATAGCCTCAGCATAACTTTGGATGACCAGTTGACATTCTCGACTGATGTTTTAAATCTGGCATTTGCATGCAGGTTTCTCCTTTGCAACTTATGAAGGATTTGTTCCTTCCTTTCGTAGGAAGCTCTCCAGGGTCTTTGCTCAGTTTTGTGTCATCTCAAGGCTTGACTACTGCTACTCGCTACCTTCTGGTCTTCCTCTTTGGACCATCAGACGTCTACAATTGAACCAGAACACAGTAGCATAGCTGGTCTTCAATTGTCTGAAGTTTACAAATTACTCCACTGCTGCATTCCCTTAAGTGGCTTCCAATAGCTGCTCACATCAGATTTAGAACCTTGATGCTCACCTTACCAAGAATGGACCGTCCCCTCCCTACATGATGACAATGGTCAAAGCCCAAGGAACATTTGGGCTGAAGAAGTGTGGTCAGCTGATAGCAAAAGGAGAAAAAGCAATCAGGACGGGGGAATTGAGGTTCTACAAGGCTGTATAACAGACCTGCAGGACACCTAAAAACACCTAGGGATTCTCTAACCACTTGGACCCCATGAGGCAGAAATGAGAAGGATAGCATCATCCAAATACCACCATAAGGTAAGGTCTTCAAGAGTTAGTTGAATAAGAATAATAAGATAAAATCCATAAGAATATATACCCTGCCAGTTATAACATACCCAGCAGTCACAATAAGATGGCCAAGAGAAGAACTGCAAAAAACTGCCACTGGAAAAATACCTGGGACTCAAATAAGAAATAGAGACAATGTGGAAAGTTAACCAATGTCCCAGTGGCAATAGGACTATAACCTCTAAGATGGAGGAGTGGCTCCAACAGATACCAGGAATGACAACATCAGTCTCAGTCCAGAAAAACACAGCCCTAGGAGCAGCAAAAATACTACACTTCATGCTCAAATTCATAAGCCTCTGGTTGAAGCATGAGGAAAAAGATATGACCAGCCACTAGAAGGGTGAGACTATATGAGTTTTCCTAATTTCATTGCTGCCATAGCAACAACTGGCAATGCAAACAGACATGTAATTAATGCAATGTCCATTAGTATTAAAATGCCTTGCCACTGGAAATGATAAATACTTAATTCTGATGGTCTGAACATGTTCAACAAACCGAGCAGCAGGCCTTCTCTTGGTTTCTCAACTGTAAAGCTGATTACATCTCTTGCAAGTACTACAGTAGTCTCCAGCAGTAATGCATGAGGAGGAATGGGTGATGACAGTTGATCCTTTTGTGCCAGTTATTTTAGTGGTTAAAATAACTGATCAAATTTAGAATTTTAGAATCCTATGGAAAGAATGTTATGATTTAAACATCTGCATTTTCTAATATAAACTGGTTCCATCTCCTACAAATTCAGGAGCAATTTGCTTGCACAGCTGATGAATGACCTCTGTCTGAATTATATATATATATTTCATAAGAACTCTCCTTACACAACTGATGAAGGACCTCTGTTTTTTTGTACTTCACTGCAGTCTCTCTCTCTGTACTCTCTGTTGCATACTGCATACTGAGTTACAGGGACAAACATTATTTTATTATCCTGACTGCTTTTAAATTATAATTGCTGAAGATTCAATGAAGCATGTGAGTTTTAATTATAATGGCATAATCAATAATCAGTGCTTTAGTGAAACTCTGGCTCTGTTTCCATCTACTCGCACTGCTGAAAAGGGAATGAAAGTTCTTTCCCCCTGAGCACTTATACAAAGCAAGGACATTTAGCTGGTTTTATAATGCATATTTATTAAAGAACTGCATTAGAGAGAGATCTTTTCTCTGCTTCTCAGGGCAGTGTCCATTTATGAAGCTTTGGGCTTTCTTTAAGAGCATCATCTCTAATGAGATATAAAAGATGATGCCATTTTCAGGATTCAAGCTTTGCTCCACCTGTACTCTTTATCTCAATTACCACTGAAGCATAGGGGAAGAAATGCATCCCTGAATAGAATGAAGAGTATTTAATGGCATTCCCCTTTCAGTTTAGCCCCTACACCACTGCTTTGATACTTAGAGAGGATAAGGGCTTGGATTATGCAACTCTTTCAGCAGTTTGAAAAATGAAACACAAGGATGCCAGCACCACTCAGTTTATATTTGGGGCCTGGCACCTTTCCTCTCCATCCTTTTGCTTCTTTTCCTCTCCTCATCTTTATCACAAATGTTGGTGCTAATATGAAAAAATCCTGTTACAAAATAATTAAAGAACATACAGCAGTCATGTTAATGAAGGTGCCAAGCCATGGGGTAATCTGAGATGATAAATGGTGTTGATGAATCAGGCATGACAGTGGCATTTCCATACACAGACTCTGTATTCAGGAGGGAGTCTGAAATGCTCAGACTGAGATCATTATAAATACAACTGTGCTGATGTTTTGACAGCATCAACCAAATATTCATGCAGATTGATGCACCTAGACCTACCCATGTGGGCCCCTTCTGTTGACGATAATGCTTTTGTAGAGGCTCAGAACAAAAACATAAGGTCTGGTGCATCTTGTTTGCCAAAAAAAAGAACTGAGACAATTAAAATGTCTTTTGCTATTTGGTGAATGATATGTCATAATTTGAAGGAAAATTTCATCTGTGCTTGATGTTTTAACTGAAAAGGTTGATGTAGCATGTAGAAAATGGCAGCACATGTGCTAGTTCCCTTAATGACTCATTTCAGCCTTTTGATCGGGCTCTGTAGAAAGTCATGGGGGGTATCACAGCCAATCTACACTGGGCACTAAGTAGGGAAAGACTGCCTGCCTTCAAAATCATCTTTTAGACTTCACTGGTAGCTGGAGGTGTTCATACAATTTCTACATTTAGAATATTTAGACAAGACTATACCTTGCATAATGATATTTCTATATTTCTTCATGGGTTTGTACATTTCTTTATGGGATTTCAACATATTATGTGAAATATATATTACATTAATTTCAAGTAGTGTTTCTTATTGTATTTGATGACATAATGGAATTGGATATATTGTGCATGTTTATTGCAAACATAGGGAATTAGTATTATTTCATACCAAGCAGCATTCACCAATTTTCTTGTTAGCATATAAAACTGAATTTCAATTAATAGTGAGAACACGACTTGTGAGCTGTTGATTTCATTTTGAGACCAATATATCAATTATTTAAAAGTATTGGAAAGGCTGTAGCAATGGCATATTTTAAAAATACATGAAATGAAAGACTTAGGCATATACTCAACTTCTATAATTAGTAGTAATGTACAAAACTGCAATTGTACTTCTCAACTACACATTTCTTGTAATTTGATGGATGGTGGTCATTAGATTTCACAACTATTAATTCTTTACACCTTGAAATGAATCCCTTTTCAGCAATTATCTTTGCCCTTACATTATGATATGCTTATGTTTTATTTAAAGCCAAAGGCAGGCATCTCCAGTGTCTGTCCATAAAATTTTGTCATGTAATAGTTCTCATTTGAGATTACTTGTTCCATGTTGATTCCTGTCTGTTGGGGGTTACACTGAAGTGCAGCACAGAGAAGCTGGAGACAATTGAGATTATTCAGGTTCCATTTACCTTTGTGTCCTGCTTTTGATAAAGTACAGCAGATGATGGAGAAGAATGAATGGTAGACTATAAACCATTTGAATATGTATGACCATTTCAGTCCTAAGGTACTGCAAAAATTTCACAAACAGCTCAAGCCTAAAGAGAAGGGATAGAATGTCATAAGCCATCCTGCTTCTGCACAGGCCAGACTTTCAGTCAAGTACATTCTACCATTGTCTAAGACCCCTACCTGCCATTCTGTCCCCTCTGTGCAATCAGGGCCGAACTGTTACGCGGACATGGCCGTGATCCCAGCAGGCCGTGAGGTGAAGATTGATGACTGTACCATCTGCTACTGCACCTACGAGGAAGGCACCTGGCGCATCGAACGGCAGGCCACCTGCAGCAGGAACGAGTGCCAGCCCAGCTAAGGCAGCCAGAACTTACAGCAGCCCCCAGCCTTCACCTAGACAGCTGTCAGTGAGGATGGCCCAGCCCAACAGGGCCCTGAAACAGCCCAGCACAGCAGCTCCAAGCCTGGTGCAGGCTTCCAGCACGCCAGCATTATAGTGGGGTTACGTCTGTTGTGAGCTGGTTGTGACAGCTCGTGACAATATGACCTCAGACTGTCAAAGAGCATGTAGCACAGGCAATTATTTAGCCTTGGGATGGAGGCCAGGGTGCATAATGCTACATTCCTCATGCTGTGCCATGAAAAGTGCCATGTTTATGATAGTGCTAGATACATATGTTTTAGTTCAAGGGGCATGGGGATAGATAGCTATATTACTACATGAAATTTCTATTGAGATTTATAAGAAGTAATAAAGGATATTTATTTATGTATGTATTGCTAAACTCTACAAAGCCAAGAGGTGAATATCTGATTTACAGTTAAATATTTTTTATAGTAACTGTATTTTGATATGCGGTCATGAATCTTACAGGGTCAGACTCATTAGAATGTATGTAGAGTAAGCAGCTGTCACTGTGGATGAAGGCAAAGCACTGTCAGACATCAGGAAGACAAGCTGTACTCAACAGTCACTCACAATGTCAGACACACTTCAGTATGTTCCACGGCTCAGTTAATGTGTGGACCATTTAGGCAAATCAGAGGGGAAAAAAGCAGCTTACGGATGTTTGTATCTTAGTTTTTTGTTGTGCTCGAAACTCAAGTGAATTTTAAAAAGAATTGTTACTGTATTCGTGTTTACATGTTTCAAATAAAACAAGTTACACTGCACCCTAAAGCTTTAGATACTGCTCTTAAACACCGATTAAGATTAGGAAGTCTTTATTGTCATCATACTGGCTTACAATAAAATTTTGATTAATTCGGGATAATTTCCCAGTTTTTGCATTTTTAAAGACAGAGCCATGCTCAAATTTTCAGGCTGAGAGCTTGGGAACAAAATAAAACCCTTGGTTCAAAGTGCTGTGTGACAAACTACAGTGAGTTATGGGATATAATTGTCTCTGTAGAATTATTTTACAAGTCAGTCTTTAAATTTATGATTACACCAGTAATTGGATGATGGCAAAAAGACCCTGTATGTCAGAGTAGCTTTCACACATACATAGCCTTCTCATGAAATTCTGTAAATTATTTGGTGTATTTTGAAGGATGACAACTCAGATGTTTGCTGTCAGAATATTGACAAATGAGTTAAAAGGATTCAAACCTATTTAACATTGGGTACACTTCACTTTTAATGTGAGTAGTAAAACAACATGCCTCAACAGCAGGTGGTGTGATATTAAAAGATTATGAATTACATTCATCACAGGAGTAATTAATTAAACGCCATCATAGCATATGTCACCTCTTAGCTTCAGCCGGTTCTAATACTATAAAACCCTTATTACTGTGTCCTATGCACAGATAATGTATTTTTGCCAGTGAGTATTTCTTGTGATTAAATCCTTATCATCTATAAATAAGTCATACATTACCTCTGGGAGGTCTTATGTTATATCACCTACTAGTGACAGTAACAAACTCAAACAGCTGAAATTGCTTTCATTATAAAATAATATATAACTGAGTCATATTTGCTAATACATAAAAAACTTATAATGAATTAAGGCTGTTTGGTGTCATTACATACAGATTTTAAATTAATTAGCAAGATAATTTTCTTTTATTTTTTTGTATAATGAACATTTTTTGTAGTCTGAACAGTTTCTTTTTTTGATCCTGGGTTGCCGGACATCCTGCATAACCCTCCAGTAGTAAGTCATGCCATGGGGCCCATCTTGAGGACTGTAGGAAATAGGAATGCTGATGCATAAGAATATGAAATATTCCTTGCTGGAGAATATGGGTTAGCTTTCCCTGCAGGCTAATAATATAAAATTAACCTCATAATCCGACTAATACTAATATTAAAAAAAAACTTAAAACAAATTATAAACAACCATATACACATTTAAAGTGGAACTGAATAATCTGAGACTTAAATTTCTGACAGAAAGAGGTGGTGTACTATTTTTATAATCCACACCTGCCACCTGCCCCATCCCTCACCTGCTGACCACCCTATTTTCTACTAGGTCTACTCCTTAGTCCTCTGCCCGTTCTGCTCCCTCACCTTCTACTTGTCCTTTTTTTCCAGGTCCCTGCCTGGCTGTCCATTCAGTTCCTCGTCCCACTGCCTTTGCAGCAGCCTAGGCCCCTGTCTACCCAAACCTGCATTCAATCTTCTGCCCATTCTTCGATCTGTTCCCTTCCCAGGTCCGTTTCCTGTCCCAGCTACTGTCTCAGCTCCTGCTCCCATCTTGTCTCTTGTCTCTCTGTCTCTGACTACATTTATCTTGTATCTGTCATCATTTGTCGTTTTGGGCTTTGTTGTTGTTGTTGTTGGGGGGTGGGGGGCAGAGGGGATGTCTGCAACAGTTATCCTCTTTGGGGTCATGGTTCTTATGGCACTAAGAGCCATGTGGTTTTGTTTTTGCTTCATTTTCCAACCTTGTCTTGTGTTTTGTATATATCTGCCATTCCATGGTTTCATCTGTGTCTAACTTCCCCAAATTTGATGAAATATTTATACCTGGCTTCCTGTCTTGACTTGTTGGTCAATGTTTAATCTCATCAGTGCTATGTTGTTTGTTTGTGTTCTTTGTACTGGCACTTTTACTATGTTTTCTGTTTGTTTCCCTGGCTTATGGCTACATGACCTTGAACTGTTTTAAGGGTAATGATTTTGGATTTGCCCTCACATCTCTCATTTACACAAATGTGTCCTGCCTCATCTTGCTAAGCATTACCTTAATGTTATTTTATCCAAAGATCTCCTGTGATGTTCATCTGGCACCTTAATATGCAGGAGTTGTTAGTATGTTTTTTGTTGTTTCATTGCTGATGACTGTTATGGCAACTTTAAATCCCATTTCCTTTCCTGGACAAGACATTTTGCTATTGTCTATTTAAATAGATACTTGTAACAAATTGCTGCAGTTGGGGTGCATATAAACAGTTTATTTGGAATCCTGAGTGGAAACAAATTTCTATGCCTGTAAACTGTTTCAAAATCGGGTTATATGCAATTATTTGTCTTCTTACTATTCTCATGACATACTTAGTACTACTTTCAAATGAGTGTCTAAGGTTTTAGACACACTTTACTGTTATAGATGAACATCCCCTGACCACTGAACGTCTTGACGAAAATGTTTGATGTGCTGAGATAGAATAAAGCACCCGTGTGCTCTTAAATTTCACATAAGGTAACATATTTAATTTAAAAAAAAGAATAATTACACAAAGACCAAAATATCTTGCATCATTTTATCAACAATTATAGTCATTACGAGGAGAAATCATAGAAGCCAGCTGATGGGACCAAGAGAAAACTTTGAATTGATTAAAATAATTTTCAGTGTAACATTAATGAATTTAGCCTAGAATAGTTAGTTAGTTAATGTTAATGTTAGCTAACAGCTATTCAAATTCATGCTAATCAGATAACACAATTTTAGTACATTGTCCTTAGCTTTGATCCACATCACCCTAAAAAAATTATCACTTTACCATGTAACTGAATAATCAGCACATGATTCATTTGTTATTAAGCATTATACTTACACTTGAATACATCTGTGTTGGCATCTACCATTTTGTATTGTTAAGTTTGGCTTCAGAAACAATGTCTCCCATGATGTTAGCATCACAGGGTTGAATAGTGTCTAGTTCAAATTTGCACCCGGCATATTATATAATCCGGGTACTTATCGATTACTAACTGTGAAAACTAGGATTTCAGACACACTAACCAGCCCAGAAGTACTATTTTAGAAAACTATTTAGTATAGAAGTATTCGATTTTACCTCTTTTTGTCCCTTCCCTTCTGTCTGCCTTTCTCTATCTACATGCTTCTTTGGCCATCAAATAAGTAAGACTGGATTGGGAACTTAAATTCACTGATAGCCTCTTGTAGGCTATGATACCCTGACACATGTATATAATTGCCATTGAATTATTTTACTATCTTTCATGCTCACCGCGCCTCTTTCTTACTGCCCCCAGCTTCCACGCCTTACTCTGTTCCTGTTCTGAGACTGTACCAGACACCAGCCAATAACAGAGGAGCAAAGCAGGGTGAAATTGTGCAGCACTATCCAATAAGTCCAGCCATATATAAAAATCCAGACTATAGGTTTATGTTTTAGATAACAGTCCTAAGGCATATTATTCACTAACTATGATGAATTATTTATTGGTTGTATTGAAACACAGTTGGAAGCTATGTAGTAACATTAAGGAGGAATGTCACTCTCTGCCTGTTGGTGGATTATAAAAGGTTTTAAGCAAGACTGTGAAAATAAAACAAAATATGTGCAAATAAACAGCTCATAAGCAGCTGTTTCATGGCTCTGTGTTCTTATCTGTTTTCTATAAAAGGTGAATTATCTCTTTAAAAATACTTGGCCTGAGCATTTTATAACTTTACCTTGACAGTTCCAGTATTAGTGTACTCTTGGATTTCTATGCAACAAGTGTCCAACTAACTCTAATGACTACATATACTGGAGGATACCATCTTCCTCTTTGAAAAGGAATTCCCTAGCTATCCAGCTAGCTTCTAACTCCTTCAAAAGGAGTTCTTAATGAAGAAAGTCTGTCACAGAACAAACAGTACAATTACTGTGTTCTGCTTGGAACAATAACCCCCTACCCTTACCCTCAATCATTTAATTGATGTCAGACATTCTGCCCTCAACAAGCAATGACATGAATGTCTGGCTTGTAGTCAAATACGTTCCTTCAAGAACAATGTCCTATTGCTGCTGTCTGCAGTTTTTCTTCTGACTCAGACTTTATTCAAAGTTGTATCTGCAATTATTCACTGGTTTAGTGATCTAAAGAAGTGGTTTATAGGTTCTGATGGTAAAGACTGCTTTCTCGGCCAACTCCTTGAATAATTTCTTGAATAACTGTGGTGGTACCATACGTAGACTAAGGGATGAATGGAGCACTGTCACTTGGGTTCCACTAACAGTAAGCCACTTAGAACTCAGCCCAAGGAAATAACACCCTCACAAAACTCCATGACCCTATGTCATTTACTACACATTACTGCAAATGACACAAAATGATAGCAGGGGTACAAAATTAGTAAATAGTTGAGACAAAGCACAAATCTAATTTATCATTGCCTTTGTTTATTGTGATGAGACATTTGGAGAAATATGGCAGTAGATTGGACAATATTTAGAGTAAAATTCAGTGGCATAATATTTTTAGATGAATCGATAGTTGTGTAACATCCACTTGTAACAATGCAATATTGAATTCTGAGCCCGTGTGACTCTTTAAGGGCACTCACAGTGCTCAGCTTACTAGTTTTATGTCTGGTAATTCTGCATTATTGCTGTATGTGTAAATACATTAGGATTTTACTAGTGTATATGTAATGTACCTTTAAAGTCATAATACAATACTATTAGTTATCTGCATAAAAATTTGTGTAACACTTTACCACATTACCACAAAAGTCATCTTATTTTTCAGATAGTGTTTTTGTGACATTAAGATTACCATGATATAGTGTTAAACAGAAACAGTCATTGCTCATTCTTGTCAGTATCCCATTTTGTCTGGTCCACTAAAGCCAGCTGCAAATCTTCACTTGCTGACTGGTTATTGACGCCACTCTGGCTGTGAGCTTGGCAGAGGGAGAACGACTGCATTTGGAAGGTGTGATTTTGTCTGCCATGAGCCAGTCTTGGCCCCCTCCCTCTCTCCCCTCCCCCACCTCCTCACTTCTTTCTTCTGCTCCTCCCAGCTAATGAATAGAGTCATTAAAATGGGGAAAACATGGCGTTGAGCTACTTCAGACAGAAGCAGGGAAGCGGGTAGCTATTGATGATCTGTTTTTGTAAGTTGGACTGACCTGTTGCATCTCTCCATGTATTTTATTGATTGGTGTGTGGCTCCGATGGAGAGTGATTGAGCAGGAAGTCTAATCCTGCACATCCTCCTCCTCGCTAGAGTCAGTGTGTGGTGTGTGCTTGGGGAGAGGCCTCCCTGCCTCTCCGTATTGCTGTGACCTGAATACAGAATGTACTTCGCAGAGGTTCTGCTAGGAGAAAGCATTGTTTTGATACAGATGTCTGCATAACTAGATGTCAAGCTGTCTGAACATGAGGTCATGTTAACATGAAACTTGCTCTTCTCTCCTTGCCCCAAGGTGTGTTACTATCCAGCATTTACTTCACTATGTGCATCCAGACGATTTTCCCCTTTCCCTTACTTGCTAATAAGGGAGACTGCAATAGTCCCATGTGGTTCCTTATTTGTAAGCAGTTGGCAACAAGGCTCTTGTGGTTCTTACTTTCTTAAGATCTTTACCGTATTGCTCCTATATAAAATAGCCAAGAAACATATGTGGCTGGAATAGACAACTGTTGGGCCTCTAACTTGAGTTGGTGAAAGAGACACAGGGGAACGTATGTATGTCAGGAGTGAAAGAGACCTGTGTTTGACACGTTTTAAATGAGGCACCACTGAAACACCCAGATACCTGACAGCAATTAAGGGGCTAAGAGAATGGCATTCGCTTGAGCGGCTCCGTCTGTTGCTTTTAAGTTTCTCTTCCCAGGTAATTTCAGCCAACAGTTGAGGGGAATGAAAGAAGCTTGGCTGAACAATTGTGTGGCAGTTTAATAATGGAAGCCCAGGGGTCTCAAGGGACATGCCCATTTCTCCAAGCAACAGAAAAAGTCGGTTACCCTTGGTGTTGCCTACCTAATTCTGCCTCTTACTCCTTAATTGAAATTGTTGGCTGTATTATAACATATAGAAAGACATGGGAGGGAAAAAGAGGGAATAGCCAGCCAAATGTCACCTCTGGCAATGACAGCTCTAAATATATACTTCTGCAAGCAGCAATGAGCGTGATCTTTCTAATGAAGACAAGCTACACCACAATTCACCTTCCTCAGTACTATTTCCTCTAATAATTAAATGCTAAAGAATCTTAATTTGATGCCAAGACTTTTAATAATATGAAATTTGCCTTTTAATAGAGGGACCCATGAATTAATACCAGTTAATCTATGTGCTGATAGGCTTACATAACCATCTAAATTCATTTAAATGTAAAAGAAAACATTTAACCTAAATCAGGGAACAGATTTAATAGGGTAAGGTGGACCATTTTACTATCTCTGAAGTTTAATTGGCCACATGTTCATATATGCACAGTTCAGCTAGATCAACTACACAGTAGAGCAATGTCAGCGTAAACGACTGGGTCAAGTGTGCAAAAACATTGCACAACACTGTACGCTATACTGAGTAAGTAGCACAGCCATTATGATGATGAACAACACCTACAGATTTAGATTCTAATTTGTTGAAATAGTATTAAACATATTAATAATAAGGATGTTGTCTGATTTATTTATTTTTTAAAATTATGCTATGGTGTATGAGTGATAGCTTTTCATGTGTGAGAAGGCTGATGGCTCACGTTAGCTTTGTGCACCTTCTCCTCAGGTTCAAGTCATTCAGCTTGAGGGGTTACACAGAGGTCCCCAATACAACAGCCTACAGTTCTATTCTTTAACGGGGCTTTTAATATGTATGTCTTCAGTCTGCCACTTCAGGTTTTCTAAAACAGTTTGTTTTTGAATATCATACAATCTATATTTTTATGTGCTGACACCTCACAAGTACTGGGGTCGTGCTCCTCCCGAAGAGCTGCTTCAAATGCTGTGTTTCAGTTAGCGGCACTGACAGTGGTGTCATCTGAGCTGTCTATTCTAAGAATTGCTTTCTTTGCCTATGATTGGGCAAAGCCACAAGTGGGGCTTGCAGCAGTACACCCTCCTAGCCTAAATATTTCTACGTCCAGGGAGATGACGGCTCACAGATATCATTCCCCTTCACAAGTCCCTGATGAAACACACGGTTGCAGATTCATTAAGTCACTGGACTAATTGAGTGTGACAGGCACAGAAAAAAAAGCAAGGACAGAGGGCAAGAGAGCTGTAACCAAATGCTGCCCAAGGCAAGACGGGCAGGACAAGCCTGCCCCAGGTGCCCGTGGAGATTTCATGAGAGGATTTTGGTTTTAAATGTGTGCAAATGCAGAAGCCAGCTGGGCACTGGAGAGCAGAAGAGCCAATAGCAGTGAAGCAGTAATGCATAGCCAGCACAAAGCACAGTCATTAGCAAGGCCAAAGCCAAGGGCATGGAGTTATAAATAATACTAAACATTTGCAACATTTTTCATTAAGTCAACAATTCTGAGAAACTTTCAGGACACGAACGTAGGATGCAGTGCAGCAGATGCCATGTAAGATACACTGTGTATGGACTCAAGATTGCTGAGGGGTGTCTTGTGTGTGTGTCCTTTCTATAACCATGCACAGTGAGAGTGTATGGCCCACAGCATAATAAATGCAAAGCAATCCAAAGATGACTATACAACAACATTAAGAGACAATACATTAAGTGAAAACATCACATTATCAGATGTAAGACATTACCCTCAACAAATTTGTAAAACAATCAAAATAAGAGGTGACAGCCCATTAACATTTAGCCACAAGCCAACATTATTAACCAAATGAAAAATTTCCCAAATGTTATATTTGCTACATACAGCAGTATGTCTTGAGCACAGAGAAAATGTAAAGTGTAGAGTACAGAGAATGTAGTCATGTTTTGCTTTGTGTCTGTAAGCCACCATAGTAAAACAGTGGGGTGAGGGGGTCACATCCCAAGAGCAACTTGTTGTTAGAGTTAGTGCTTTGTTCAAGGATAGCATGAGTGCTCAAAACTACTCATGGCCAACCCCCCAACTAGTCTACTGGCCCTATGCACTGAACAGCCCTCCACCCAGTTTAAGTGTGCTAACCTTGATAAAAGTTTTCTAACCTTCTGAATAGTTCTGTGGCACCTGTGGCACTCTCAACAGCTATGCCAACATAGTGTAACAGTATTATTTTCAGTGGAACTGTAGTGATTTGCCCACTACCACCAGTGGGATGCATTGTATTTCCTGTATTCCTATATTCCTTCTTTACTGAATAACTGAAATGGTTACACCTGATTTCCCAAAATAGGCTTCCCCTGCAGGGTTAAAGTAAAGACCAGCATGGTTTTACTGGTTTAACTCCATTCCTGTATCAAGCCTGCCTACTATTCAAGTCCAGGCAAGTAATAAATTCCCTTTGAGAAATACAAAACCACTAGTATGGTCATGTGTGTCTTGTAACATTATACCAAAAAAAAAAGCCAATAGTCTGTATAAAACGAATGAAGGAGTCATTCTATGTAGGATACACATATTGTTGTAGATTACATGTATTGTTGTTGATACAGCTTTGATAGAACCATGGATAGAATGACTCTTATTCATTAGTTTTTTTTATATTTTTTCTTAGATACCTTATATTCTTAGATATTTCATATGTTTAGATCTTAGATATTCATTTATGTATGTGTGTGTGTGTGTGTATGTGTGCACGCACATGTTGTTGTGTTGGTGTGTATCCACATCTACACCTACTGAGCAGTCACTGAATAATTGAATCAATAATAATTGTGATTTTTACAGATACAACACATATCTAAAGTCCATAATAGAATGACTCTCAGTCAGCACAATGGACCTCTGCAATTTTAAGTATGGGTAACCAGTCTGTGGTGAAATGGAAGGAAACAAAATACCAGAAGAAAAAGGGGAAAAGCCTTTAAATAGCTTTAAAGCCCCACCTCCCATCATTTTGTGATCTTAAATGTCATTTAAATTCAGAATCAATTTCAGAGTATTCTGCAAATTATAGGTAGAATGAAAATAATCCATGGCCAAGAGGAAAATCAGGATCAATCTCCACCCACTCCAGAAATAAAATAAATAATTATTTTTCCCAGCTGAATTCCTTTATCCAGATGAATGAGAATGCTCAGATTGGCTGCTCAGATTAGCGGCTCTGCTGCTAGTCACCAGTGGATGGATGTAGTGCTATTTAAATAATCTGAGACACTGTACAGGGAAGAAGGAATGGGCAATGGGCTAATAATAACCAAAGGATTTTAGCAACATTATAGCAAATAATTTCTTACACTAAAAATATCCTTATATCCTTTATTAACTTAATTAATAAAGAGTTCACCCACTGAACGAACTTGTAGTACAAAAAGAGAGTATGAGAGAGAGAGAGAGAGAGAGAGAGAGAGAGAGAGAGAGAGAGAGAGAGAGAGCAGATTCATTCCAGATGAAGTAAGAATTGGAATGAGAGGTTGGATGGAAATTGTATTGCAGAAGTACATTGGGAAAATATCAAACAACAGAGGTAAGAACAGTACTGAGTACATTTGACCCATATGCACAAATGGTTTATATTTCATGATAGTGCAAACATGACATTTACACTAATTTGGTCAGGAATAGTTCCATTATTTGCTAAAAACATATGTATTAAAAAAGGTTAAAGAATAGAATAGGTAAATAGAATAAGTTAAAGAATATTAAAATTGGTCTTGCCCATCCTTTGTAATCATGCATAGTCCAATAGATTTGCACCTCAGCTTCTCACTGAACATAAACAGTGGGGTGATCAAATAAGCCTTTAAATCTGTCACGATTAGCCACTCCTAGTGTCCCAGCTCCAAGGTAACTGTCTTATGTCTTTGTTTTTCTTTGCTTCCTGGATCAATTTGTTCCGCCAATTGTTTGGTTTTTTCCTCCCATCATTAGCTTCACCTGTTCCTTGTTTGCTTGTTATTACCCTGTGTTATTTATACTGTGTTTTCCTTAGTGCTTTGGCTGGTCGCTGTTTGTCCTAGCATTCTATGGTTCAAGTTTTTATCTCTGCCAGTCTGTTTATATTTTTGGTTTTTATGTTTTCCTTTCTGTTATCATGTAGCCAGGATCTCTTCATGTTGGCTCATTGACCCTGGACCCTGGACCCTGACTTGCCCATAATAAACCTCACTCTTCTTGCGTGTGCCTATCATTTGTTCTGTGTTACATTATCAGTTACATTATCAGATTTCATTATCTTTTTCTTTTTCACTTTTTTGGCATTTTGCATTCTATATTCTGTTATGTAGAATATAGAATGCAAAATGCCAAAAAAGTGAAAAAGAAAAAGAATGCATATTCTTCATAAAGGGTCCTCTGTGAATGAAAAGATTTCTTATCTTTATTGATGTAGTATAAAGAATCCTAAAAACACTGTGATTGTGGTCAAAAGCACACTACTACTGAGTTCTCAGAATATTCCTTTTACATTGTTTTAGCATGGGTGTTATGTGTGCAAAAAAATTAAGAATCTGTTCTGAAGTTTTAAAAGGTTTGTAAATTGTATGGAGGATAGTTCAATGGATTGGGCCACTGACTGGTTGGAGGTTGACCCTGGATTGTTTTGAGCACTGCTGCATTCCCTGAACAAACCATTTACTGTGACAGGTAGTTGTTCCAGGGTCCCTCTCACCCCATTCTTTCAATATGACAGGCCAAAGAGTCACATTACAACAGCAAAGCAAATGTCAGATGCCAAAATAATTAAAAACACTTTGTACAAAACCATATGATCACCAGTAATTACAATATTAATAGACGTTTAAAATGAACAACCAAAAATGAAATATATATGAAGACATCATTATGAACATTATTAACATTATCATTATTATCTAAGGTATGTAAATGTTAATAGGGAGTTTTCTGGGGATTTGTTTACTAGCCATTATTAGAAAGTTCAAAAGTTAGCAAAACAAGAGACTGCACCAATCTTAGAATGTGTGTGTGTAAATGGAATGTGTTCTCAGTCACACCCACCCCACCCCCAACCAGCTGTGTACTCAAAAACCTTCAAAAGCACACATAACAAGGACAGTTTGATATACTATTGTACAATGGTAGTATCAATTAATTCTTAATTACATTTCCCCAAACAGTCAGTCATGCAGTGGTGTGTGTGTGTGTGTGTGTGTGTGTGTGTGTGTGTGTGTATATATACACACATGATATATAAATATCATGACTTTCAGAAACTACTGCCACCCAATTTATATATATATATATATATATATATATATATATATATATATATATATATATATATATATATATATATATATATATATATATAAATGGGTAGTTTCTGAAATTTGAATTTTGGTAGTTTCTGAAAGTCATGATATTTAACACTTAAATTAAATGTTACATTTAGAATGTTCTTTACTATATGTTCTCTAAATGCTATACTTAAATGCATGTGGCTATTCTAAGGATATCAGTCTATGAGGATGTTAATGTTTTATTTAAATTGAGGCATGGCCATGGGTTTGTTTTATGTAGTAACTCAGGGTCAGTTTGTTCCACTGTGTCTGTCTTTAAACACTGTGCAAAGGCAGTATCAGGCCTGTAAAAAAGTGTATAAATTATTCAAGTGCAATCCTGAATGTGAACCCCACAGACATGAGAGCTGAGGTATTGTTTTTGCTTTTTTTCCACTCTGTTGAAATGGCACAGCAGACTTTCAACTTAATTAACTTGAGTGGGTATTGGACATGCCCCATTCCTCTGTTAAATAACATTAATTGGGTTATTTTTTAGAACCCACATTCTCCTGCAGACAAATACGAGGATTTTTATGTAAAGGCATTCCTGAGTTTAACATCAGCCATCATAGCTGTCACTCTATGCCCAGATGTAGGCCTATAAGGAGCAATTTTAAAAATTAAAAAAAGGATTTTACACTACTACTAAGTATTAATACTACCAAACTACTAATAATAACACCATAACTTTTTCCAGAATTAGTTTATACATTTCCAGTGAATTTTATTATATAAAGTTTTTGCTATTAACACAGATTGTATGAGAGGGTTTGGCTTTAGTGAAGAATCCACTTTTTGTTATAGATTATAATAAAACAAAGAGTATTTAGTAATAAAAAGTGGAACAGTACTGTTTTTACAAAATGCTCAAATACATCTCTTTACAGACTTTAAGTCCTTTTTGGTAGGACTTAAAACGTAGATGCTGTCACAGACTTATAATCACTTTATCAGATTTTTGTGCTGTAGGCCTTAGTGAAGTTTTGGAGCACATCCCTAATGTTTTCCGTAATTGTGTGCTTATACAAGGCGTTAATGGCCGGATTTTAAATAATAACCATAAGCATGAAAATAAAGAGAACATCGGAAAGATTATACGTGGAACTTCATTTGTACCTGATCAGAAACTTGGTCTAAACGTAGCCTTTTCCATTTTTTTCCCCAACCTGTCTCGAAATTTGGGTAAACTTAGGCTACTTTATAATTTTATCTTCAGTGGCAGCTCCTCTGCGTAGGCCTATTCTTGGCACGCGATCCCCACCTAGTGAGTAATATATGCAATTGACGGTTGCCAAGTGCTTTTTAAACAGCGTTGTCTAAAATGAAGATTTTACTGTAAGAGCTTACTACCCACGCTTGCTGGGCAGAATTGAACAGTTCGTCTAAAAGCTTTACTTAAATTACTTACTTTCGAGCTATTAAAGCCTAGGTTATCCGTCAGTAATCTGACCCCATGCCATCAGTAAAGGCAAACAAATGAGTCTCTAGGCAACGAATGTCACCGAAAATAAACCCATGTCGCCAATAACGTACATTATATCGTTGTCTCTACTAGAACATGCTAAAGGATTCTGAAAATACAATCGCCCTAACCTAGACCGCTTTCAGAGTGGCGTCGGAAAGAGCCAGTGGTTTTGCAGACATTTGGACTGAAAACGACGAGCTTGCCTTACCCAAGTTCAACCCGCTGGCCCATCCACCTGCCTATAGCTCCCTCCTGGCACCGCCGCGAGACGACGTGCCGTTGATTGAACCGTGCTCCGGTCAGCTAAGAGCCGGGGCAGAGGTTGATTTGGGAATGCAGGATAGGAGCAGATTTATTGATAGAGTTTATGTTCCGTCTGATCTGTGGGTCCCTGCTGACGCGAGAGAAACACCTCAGACTCCTTCAATCAGACCTTCAACTGTGATATGCGACGCTTCTAATGACAAGTGCTGGAACTCTAGAAATAAGTTAGAGTTAGCAATGCAAGCGAGCTTTCAAGGTAAATTGATTCTTCCTTAGGATACATCCGCTACTTTGCCTTTGTATAGGCAAAATATATCATTGTATCGTAATATTTAGGTAAGTAAACCTATAGAGTCGTTAAGCTTTACGCCTTTTATATTCATATCCCTAGGCCGGACAAGCAGAGACGACCTTGAACCAGATTCTACAAAAATCCCGTGGACTGCCAAAACACTCTATAGGGTAGAAGAAAGACGTGCTAAAATGCTAAACTAATTCTGATGTATACTGAAACGCCTGTTGACTGTAAAAACGATTGTTGTTTTACCTTAAAAATTAAGGCTGTCTTAAATTTGTGAGTTCTTGGCCCTAGATAGGCTAAATAAAAGAACAGTAATCTAAGATTCATCATATGAGTTATCCAGTGACTGCCCAGTTTACGTATGTTTGACCTTATCTTTTGCTATTCCCATCATGCTTTACCAATGTAGAGTACGCGTCCCTCGGTTCTTGCTGACTGGATGAACAGGGCAGCTCACCGCTATATCTATACGTCAGCAGCTCAAAGGTTAGGCAAATCAGGCGTCTGATATGTTATAAGAGAAACTGCTGTCTGTTTTAAGTCATACTGTGTAGCAGAAAATCACTGTGTCTATTTCAACTGCCTTATTTCGTTCTGGAATTGAAACATGTAGGATACATTCGACATTAGTGTTTCCTTCTATAATTAATACGTACAGTCGATACTGCAGCCATTGATTTGGTAATTGGTGGTGAAGCAGTAACCTGATTTTTGTATGAGAGCAGTCACTCACTTAACTTTTGCACTGAAGCTATTATCATTTTATAAGGCACATTTTCAACATCATGGTACATTTTCAATGAGGCTATGGTCTTTCCAGAGGTTATGAAGACATAGACTGGGACTCCAAATTACCCCCTCGTATTGAACCTCCACCAACCACTCTCAAGAAAATGGCTGACCCTCTAAATCAGCACTTTTCTTTGAAGAGATACCATGCTAGGCCAGAACTTTGGCAGGTTAGTCCATTGTACTGCACATGTATGGATTTAGGTGTGTCATATAAGTCTAGGGTCTGTACTGCTTGCTTCGTGTTTAAAAGTTCATTATTTCCCCTAAAGGCTATAGGACCTCAATGGAATAGACATCAAGTTCGTGCCACATATAATATGAAGAAACCTATTAGTTTGTAAGTGATTTGCATCTTTTTTTAAATCCTCTTATAAATGGTGTGCTTTAGATTTGGGTTGCTGTATTATCAGCATCTGTAGGCACAGACTTTAAATGGAGAGTGGAAAGGAGAGTGCCACTGGTGCAGTTTGGGTAAAAGGCTCCAGCTTTAAAAAGGGAAACTTGCTGCACAACCTTTTGTACTAAACTGAACTCTCTGGCCTCCAGTAATAACAGAAGTTTTCTCTGCTAATTCACTTGATGCCAACATGATATTATTGACAGAACTTAGGTATATGTGTCCTGTATATTTTAAAGTTGTCTTGAAAGGCTCCCATAAACTCTAGTTCAAAACCGCTCCTGTTTTCATCAGTGAATCTGTGCCCCATGCCCCATGCCCCATGCCCCATGCCCCATTCCAAATATTATTGCCTCTCATCTCTGAGGCATTAACCAATAGGTGTAAAATCTACAGCCAGAAGCAAATGCCTGAAAGCATGTTTATAGAGACATTTATGGAGACCGGAATGATTGGTGTGACTATATAAACTCAGAAGCGAAAGTCCACAATTCAAAAATATGCAATATTCCAGTGAAAACATGCAGAGTAAAAATACTAACAGGAAAAGCAACCAGATCAAAAACACATTCCACGATATCAGTAAATCACAAATTAAGAAACAGGTTGATGCAGGCCAGAAAAATCACACATGTTTAAAAGGCCCAGTAATGCTTAATAAAGATATTGGAAATGTTTTACAAAGAATAGACTAAAACAAGGCATTATTTATAAACTGTTGTATAATAGACCATTGGTGTATAGGTGTTGACAGTGAACAGAAGACTGGGGAAGCCAAATTGGTATTATCTGGGTGGATGTAGCACTGAATGTTTTATGCTATGTGATTTTGGCTTGTTATAAGAGTATAGTAGTTGTTCTTTGCCCAACTCAAATCCTGGTTGGCAGGGGAAGGTGGGGTGGGCTTGGGGGCTCCCTTACTGCTTCCAAACCTCTTCTACAAAGAGCCTGTAAAACAAACAGATCTTACAGGCAGCAATGTTTTTTTGCACTGTGATAAGCTCAAGATTATTCACTGTAATATTATATGTGAGGTTCTGTTCCATTATTTTGAGCTTAATTATGATAGCGCAGATGTAATGTTCAAATAGGACAGTTCCACTTAGTAAGGATCTGCATGGACTTACAAGCACAATCTGAATCTAGGATGCCATTAAGCCTATTTGACTTTATCTTTATGATGTTTTTTCTTTTTTTTTCCCTTTATTTAACAGCACCAGCCCATGGGCAAAATTGGACCAAATTCCATTATATTGGTAAGCACTCACAGGGGTACAAGTGTAGTCTATAGAATTTCATAAAACAACCTGGAAAATGACTTTCCATTCTGTGGCTTAGGTTTATAAATTTGTAAAAAAATATTTTTATATTTTTGTCTTTCTGTTCTGTACAGTGGTGTGGTGGGCTCTGAGAACATGGACAGTGTGGACAGGCCAGAGCAAGACTTCAGGCCGCTGACATGTCTGCGCACCACTTTGCCCTCTTACACACCCACAGCCCAGTAGGTAACAAGTCTGCATTTGTACTATTTGTAGCCATGGTGTAATGTGCATGTACAAATATCAAGCTGCACTGACAACATCATGTTGATGTGAATGCTACAGAAACACCTCAGCGTAAACAAACGGTAAGAGACTTGCATTGATGTTGTGACGTGTTTCTTCCAAAGCCGCCCTACCATCCCTGGTTACACAGGTAGAGCTGTGCATGACAGACCTCACACAGCCATTAGCCTGCCCTCTCCATTGTCCACTCTTCACACTGCAAGGTAAGGCCCACATATACAACACAATTTACTGTGTGTTGTATAGTTACTCCTCACTTCTACAAGTTATGTGTATGGTGCCTTGGGTTCTCTTGGAGGTTTTTCTTTCATTTTCGTTTGATCAAACAGTATATCTGTAAAATATGTCATTACATATAAACATTTAAGATAGCATTTGAAAGCTTAGAATCTCTACATTTATTATCTGTTGATCAGACTTTACATCTTGGGTACTGTAGTACGTTAAAGGTCGACTATATATACATTTTCTGTGTTTGAAGTTCTTGAGGCTAGTATTAATATAAACAAAAATATTAAAATATTTACAAGTAAGTGCTAAATTAACTCCTTAATTGCTGAAAAGTCCAGCTTCATATGATTTCTTTGACATGTTCATTGATCCCATCTGTGCCAATTCAGTATTCCCATCCTCACAGCAGTGCCCACTCTTTAGCTATGTTTTGTGTGTAGACTACTTTAGCTCAGCAGGTGGCAGCACTGCAGTATCTTCAGAACACTTCTCTAAATTAGTTAGGAATGTCATACAGGTTCTGCCACAAGCCTTTGCTGAAGTTTGCTTTTGAATGTAATTTATCCTGCCTCAGACACAGTTACAGTCAGAAAAAGAGTTAAGCTGTAGTTTAGAGTAAAACAAGAGAAAATGAGTTTATCTGTCAAGACATTCTTTATCACATGAATACTAAATCACAGGATCTTAATCATTGCTCATTGTTCTCTGTGCATCTTTCTTTTTCTGCCTCTGTTTTATCTGCCTTAAACACACAAACACACACATACACATACTCACACACTTGCTGGCTCTTTCTCTTTGCTACATAGCCTACATCAAAAAGCCAATTTTTAAATGTTTGTTTGTTTATCCAGAGAAATATAGCATTATAAACAATAACAGGTCTGCCAATGTATACACTGTGTTGTATGCCTGTGTGTAACTCCCTTATGTTCCTTGGCTTGGTAGAACCTCTGGGCCTGGCCTAGATTTACATCTCTTTAACACTTTGCAGCCTGTAGCTTGCTTCTCCCAAATGAGTGTCTGAGATGTCACTCAGTAGATTTAAAGCACCCAAACATGATTTATACACAGGGGTTAAAAAGGTCATTAATCCACAAAGCATGTGTGGGATACAGAAATGAAGACAGGGGAAAGGTGCTTGTAAATCATTAAAATGAGGAACTGTAAAAAGTAAAGGAAAAAAAGTCTAAATTTACATTTTGGGTCTTTTTTTGTCCATTGCTATAAAGTATTATAGAAAGCAGTGGGTGTAAAAAAGTTATTCTATAAAAGTTTAAGCTAATGGTGTAGGATGCCTCAGACGAGGGGCCAGCCAGCGCATTATCAGTCTCTCGCCTCTCACTCTCAGAGAGAGCAGTAAACCGTCCTCATCTTTCAGAATGACTAGGAATGTGTCATGTGCAGCTTGAGCAGAGAGGAAGAAGGAGTAGAAGGAGGAGGTGTCTGAAAGAGGCGCTGGAGGAAAACCAAACGCCTCGCCCAGGGACTGGGTGGTTTTTTTTTGAAAACGTGTTTCCTAGCCGGGTCTCAGAAGAGCTGGTTTACCGGCTTTTGGAGCAGCCTTCTCCAGATGGTCCTATCCAGAGCTGAACTGCTCTAGCTGCTGGTGGTAATCGTGGTTTTTGCTCGACCCAGATCCATTTTCCTGGAGCTACTGGCCCTCTGAAATCTGTTTCCTCTGCTGATAAAGCAGGCCTCCCAGCTTTTCCTTGAAGCAGAAAAGAGGACCAGCCAGCACCTTAAGAACTTCCTCTCCTATAACTTGCCACTCTTTTTTATAACAAGTCTTTTGTTTTTTATCTAGAAGCTTTTTAATAACTCATTGTAATAAGACTAATTTATCTTGGGAAAACACTACTCCTTTAGTTTCAAATACAACCTTTATTGTTTAGAGAATCTGAGATGGTTTAATGGTTGGTTGTACAACTAGCTGTACAACTGATTATAACATTTAGTCAAAGACTTTCAGTTCTAGTATTGTACATGCCTAACTGTGACTGATTTTTGTAATTTGTAGGAGCAGTTCAACTCCCACATCCTATGGTCACAAGGCTCCTCTGTCCAGAATGGTCACCACTGTCCCACCAGGCAATCCTTATCTTCATTACTAAACTTTGTTGTTCTTGTCTAACTCTGGGACAAAAAGGCATTAAGCATTAAACACAGGAACAAAGTGGTTAAAAAAGTGGAAAAAGATGGTCGTCCCTTTTCAAGAAATCCAATCTGTACTTGTGAATAGATATATAATAATGTGATAGCAATGACTGATTTTCTGTGAGTTCAGAATAATGAAATGCCTCATTACCATAATTTCCCTTGATTCAGATCAAGAGGTTCTGTGAATTTTGAGGATATGTCATTGTATTACACTTTGCATATGTCTGTGGTGAGTGTTTTTCTGTGTCTGTGTGTGCACTAAATTGTCATTTCTACATAGTTTTTTCTTAGATCTTTTTATATATTTTGACTGTCTTAATGGAAAGATGGTGGTCGGGGTCTTAAAAGGATCTTGATTAAGTTTCACATTAAACGAGTAGGGTGAAATTTCATCTCAGGAATGTATGCAACATTAGGAAGCATAAAAAGAACACTGCTGTGTCTCAAGAAGATTATGAAGTGCTCTACTTCTCCACCCCAAGAAATGTGGTTTGGAGAAGAAAAGAAAATGGCAGTATAGCTTCACCTGTTGACAGGAAATAGGAACGTGCTGGTTTCCTGTTTCCCCTTTAACCTTCATTTCTGTGCTTTACTTACAACTCAGGATTTAGCTCAGATAGTACAGGCAAACATATTTTAGTCTGAAAGATGATCCCCTTTTAGCACAGTTCACTTTTATTTTTCAGTGAACGCATCAATAGGAAATGCTTTACACATTATTTAATTCAGAATTGTATTAGTCCTAAGGTTTTTACTAGAACAGATCATAACAAATTGCAACTTTTGTTCATTAACATGTAATCCTGAGGCACTAAAGCAAAAACTGATAATCCAGGTGGTGAAAATTTCAGGCAAGTTGTGTTGAACAAAGGCCTGAGGAATGACAGTTCTACAATTTTCAGTATGTGTCAGGTGGCATTGATGAGGTCAGTGCACCCTACCAGCACACTTAGCTCACAGTTCCTGTCTGTTAGTTGGTCGGCAAAGCCGTGGGGGGAATGGACCATTCCACAGCATGTCCAGAGATGGAGATGTGGTTTGAAGATAACTAACGTCCATCACTGGGCCCATGGACGTTTTGACTTTTGGAGGGCCCCCAAAGTGCTTTTTCTTTCATAAGATACAAGTAGCTTTCTCTGGGCTCTCTACATCTAAGCATTATAAGTTCTAATAAGAACAGACTGAAAAGGTGAGATACAACAGATTAGCCACTACACATGCCAACACACATAAATATATTAAAGTAGGCTGCAAGTTTTTTGTATTTATTAACATACAAATTAACATGCAATAAATAAATGGTTAGCCTTCCAGGATTTAATGCACACTGCATCTAAACCTCCAATCACTACACATTAATTATGACATGATAAACTAGTATTAAACAATACCACAAAAAAAAAAAAAATTCTTCAAAATCACACTAAAGTTTCTGTCATTGCGTAGAAGTCTTTACCTCAACAGAAGCTTGTGTGAGTGCTGACTGGCTTTCTTATTCCATTTTTAAAAAACAAGCATCACTGTATTTCTCACAGCTTCACTTCTTAAATTAGAGCACCCGTGTAGTTTTGTACCAGGTTCTCAGTGTAATTGTAAAACATCCCATGAACCAAAACAATACCACAGCAATAGGAGGCATGCATGTTTTCCTGTCCAGTATCCTAAGCATATTCCCTCCTTCTGGCTCCAGGGTCTGTGTCCTCTTATTAGCCCAATTTTCATGTTGGGGTCACAAACATAATGGCTGATTCACCAGCAGTCCTTTAGGGTCTTTTCCAGACTCACTCGGGCGAAAGATTCATTTCTTTCCCTCCTCTTGATTTTTTTCTCGTCATTTCTCCATAAAGAGGGTAAATGTCAAGCATGCCTGACTCCTTCCAGTGACACATCCATTCCAAGAGATGATTACCATAAGGAAATTGACACTTTAGTGTGCACAGGAAAATTTAATTTAGTCTGACATCTTGCTGCATAATGCATTCCCGAAGGAAGTGAAATTTCTCAGCTCCAGAGTGAGAATTTAAATAAGTTTGACTATTAACATAATTACTAGTCTTGCACACCTCAAACCTATTTATGCATTTAAATCAATTATGGACTACATGTTGTTTAAGCTTCTAAAAAGGAGGCTGTTTAAATATCCATTAAATAACAATAGGCTGCTCTTGTCTCTTAGTTTATTCAAGTTGATACTAATTTATTTCAGCTAATATGTTATAATTACTACACTATTCTGCTGTAAATGTGAGGAGGTGGTTTAACTCTATCTGTTAAATTCTTCATGTTATCTTAATTGATTATACCACGTTTACACCCAGTAATATAGCCTAAACCCAAACTTTTGGTTTATTAGGTTTATTAATCATTGAATATGGTGTGGTAAGCAGGTAGAGCATAGCTACACAAGCCATTTTACATTATACTGTGAAATTGTGACTAAAGTGGTCTGCAGTGGCCCAGGGTTTAGGCTTTGCTAAAGGGTGCATCTTCTGACAGCTGCAGCAAAGCAGTTCCTCATCAGCCACATTCCAGGGATAAGTCACGTCAGTCACAGTGATTAGGTATAGAGTGCTTGATACAGGGCCTTATTACTTAACACCAGATTGTGCTGCTTTGCACATTTCACTGCAGTGATCTATGAAGAGTATGATTGATTTGTTGTAGGCACAGGTGAAACATACCAACATACCACAGAGGCATTTTCACCTTTATGTAACATTTTCTCCACAAAACCCTATGATGTAAAAAAAATTTAAAAAACCATGACAACAAAAAGTACAAATTATTGTTCTTATTGTTGTCATGAGTAGTGAAAATAGGGCTTGTATTTTATGCTCTATTTACAATTACAACAATACTTTTCTCCTAAACTAAATATATTATTCATTTAAATGTTAGATCTTGTTAATGTCTTTTATTTTTGTTTTTATGTATTCATGTGTCACGCCACCCGTTTTCCTTCGATCATCATGACTCCCAGCATTCCGATGACAAAGAACATCCAGCCAATCACAAACCATACACACATTCATCATCACCAGACTATTCATATCATCTGCTATTCATTTACACAACCTATTTATACCTGTAATTACCAGACACACTCTGCAAAGTATTGCCACTTGAACAGTCGGTGCAGATAGAGCAGTATTTCCATTTGCCTTTTGGTATTTCTGATCTTTGTCCAATTACTCAGCTCTGTTTTTGCCTGCCCCATTAGAATTTGTCTGCCTTATTATATTGTCTTTCTGGATATCGACCTAGGACTGTTTATACCCTGTTTGTGATTCTGGTTCTGACCCTTGCCTGTATTTTGACTACCATGTTGGATTGTACCTTACTAATTAAACCACACCTCATTCTATCTGTGAGCGTCTGTCTATATCTGAAACATTACATCATGCTGTATAATAAACACCTAATGAAAAACAAAACATTCACTGCTGTAGAATATTGTCCTCTAAGATGTGTGATTTAGATCAGCGTAACTATAACTACCTGGGACCTAAGTCACAGTAAAGGCACATTACAAAATATCCTGCATGTGGATATGGTGTTGGTACCTGAAATGAACATTAAATGAAGATTAAATTAATGATGACTGGTCTGGCATTGGAATCCTTCCTAAAAAAAAAACTGGGGAAAAGATTGGGTCACCACCATAATTCTATCAATCTATCAAATACCAGAGCAGAATATATACTGTATGATCTAAAAGAGTTTATCATGTCTCAGTATATTCCCATGTCCCTGATGTCTCAAGCTTTTTTTGTTTGTTTGTTTTTTGGTGGTGGGGGGGGGGGGGTTGCTGACTCACTTGGATTTGCTGGTATCTCTTTGGTTTGGGAGCCCCATGTTCAGTTCTGCAAGTCTTAATTGGAGCCAAAGCACAGTTTGCTGACTCATTCTCCCCATTAGTTTTCCCTCTGCCTGGCCTCTGGAGCCAGGCTAAACTACACCATACCATACTGTAGTGTTACTGACTTCTAACACAACTAAATATGCCATTTACAATAGTAAAAGACAGAGCATATCCAATGAATTCACATGGGATCAAAATGCAGGTAGTCCTGTAGCAGTAAGCCAACATTATCCATGCGTCCATTCTTGCAAAAAGACCAACTGCCTGCAAATGTCCTCCTGGTTGCCTGGAGATAAGAGTTACCTCCTACTTCACATGACTCAGCAGCTCAGTGCATGCAGTAGTAGTTCCTGAGATATGGCAACCTGGGAGGGCCCCAGGATCACTGGGAGTGAAAAGTAAAAAATTATCTTACCAGCTTATTACCTTACCAATGTGGCCATAAAGCAGTGTACCAGAAACAACTTTTAAAATATAATGACAAAACATGGGAATTAAATGAGTCTATTTATTTTAACCAAACCTGCTGCATATCTCATTATTTATTGACATTTTCTATAAATATTAATGTAAAAATTATATCTCTTTGGAACATTGGTGGCAATATAATCTGCACATCATTGTAAGTCAAATGATTAGTTTTATAACAGTAGCAAAGACAATGTTGAGCAGATAAGACCACAATGAAAAGCTGGGTGTACTTTAAAAGACAGAAAAAAATATAGTTAAAAGTTAATATATCAAAATAACCTAAATAAACTCTGAAAGGTCCATGTTGGGCCTAAAGGTTACAGTTTTTGCCTGCATTCTCTTCAAAATATTAAAAACAGTGGTATACAGTGTCATACAGTGAAGTACCTCCTATTTATAATTACAATTAAAAACACATATCATGGATTCATATCCCTCTACAATACACCAGGGGTCCTAATGCTTCTACTTTTACAACTGCATCATTGTGCACCAAAAATACATGTTCCTTTGTTTTTACAAAAAGAAATGTGATATCTGAAGTCTGTAGTAGAAAAGCTGGGAAAATAGGCCTGGAGGTTAGATCTAGCCTTGTATTGATTTTAATACATTTTGACATAATTTTCAGTTGGTTCCAGGATATTACAGTTTAGAATCTATTAAATAAATGCTATCTAACAAAACACCATGTTTCACATTTGGATGTTTAAAACAGGAGTTGAAATGTGCATACAAGAGAATATACATAAGTTTGTGCTAGTGAAGCACTTGTAGATGACACACCTCTTCTGAGCTGAGCTCAGAAGCAAAATCATAAGAGACTTGAGTGCAGCAGAAAATGATTCCCAATAAACTCAATGAAATGTATGAACCGACACACCAAATATCATATTAACACTTTTTAAACCAATATACAGTTGTCAACCAATAGGGAAAGATCACTATTGACAGTATTTTTCTGTGAAGATTATGCAGTACACTTTGGAGATCAGTGTGCTATAACATCATAAGGGGCAACTCAGTTATAAAGTGCTTCATCGAAAGCCCATTTTGGTATGGCAAATTATTTAATATAAATCTGTTCTTATCATCACCCACAGCATTGTTAGTAAAGTCAGGTAACAAGAGAATAGCTTCAGTGCAAGACCTCTGTCCTCTCTAAGGGAAATAAATAATAAACAAATGAATAGTCCACTCTCTTGCCCGCCTCATCCCATCTCATGCATGGCTGCCAGTGATGGTCTACTGGGTGTCAGCTTTTATTGGCATGACACAAAGCAAAGTGCCAAGGGCTGCTGCCTCGACTCCCTGACACATACTGCATCTGGAATAAAAGCTTGCAAAATGTCTCGCATGAGCACAGAAACCTAGCAATGTTAGGCTGGAACGAGGAAGTGCAGTGGAGAGGGGAGGGACCGAGGGCAGAGTTCCATAGTGCTGCCGCGGCGCTTCGAACTTCTGCACATGGAGCGGGGGACAGCTGGAAGAGCTTCATATTACAAACTCAAGGAATAGCAGGTACAGTCGATTTAACCGTGCTTTTCAACACAAACAGATGTAAGGGAGTTTCAGCTTAGGCTGAGATGAATTTTTTAATTTTCCACTACGAGAATGAGAAAAGCTGGCATAGTGGAAAAAAAAATGTCCTAAAGTAGGCTATGCAGCAGGTGCGCGAGCCCCGCTTAAATCCTCACAGGCGTGCAAAGTCGGTAGAGTTAAAAGGCGTGTACAATTAGATTGCTCTCAATGAATTAGCCTACCTTGCTTATCAATAATACCTTATCAGTGTACAGGTTTGTGTTTCTTTTGGAAAAAAACAAGAGACAATTTCCCCCGGTTTTCCAGAAAGGAATATTTTCCTAATATTCACATGGATATTAGAATTAAAGCGAGTTTATTTTCACTGTACACATAATACATTAAGCAATAAGTGTACAACATATTTTCGTTATGAGATTTGGTATAATATACAAAGAGAATCGCAATCGGCTTACTTTCGTAAGCTTCTTGTGCTAAGGCACCTGTTGCTCTTTCCGCTTGTGCCCTGAACATCCTTTATGAAATACGACAGGATTTCGTTCAAATTTCTTTGATTCAAATGTAAATTTTCACATAGCTACTATGTGAATACATTTTTATACATAGCCTAATATATTTGCACATATTCTCGAATTTAAATAGTCTAAGTTACAGTTTTCCAAAATATAGCATAACTTTTAATTTTTGTTTATCTTAAACACGCCAGCCTAAACTATTTATAGATAAATTATATCTTTTGAAAAATAATATGCTTCAAATCGTAAACTGCTGAAAACAAATAAGTTACATATAAGTAATTTGCATTTTTTCTCAAGGAATAGAAAATAACCCTAATTTTGCCTCGCTGCATTTGCACTTCATTATGAGAATTTCTCACTGTAAGTTATACGGGCGCATCGGAAGTGAAGTTGTCTGCATGCTGTTGTGTCAAAATAACTTGTGGGTTTGACGTATGAAAATATTTCACACATTTATTCAATAAACTTTTATGCTCATGTTGATTACAGTCTCTCTCACAGCACCACAAGTGGAAACCTGAGAAAGGCACAAACAAAGAAAAACGGGGGAAAGAACTGACTAAATATGTAATAAATCCGAGGTTATCAATGCTCATTGATTGTAAGTTATTGAAGAATTTAAAACAAACATGGGATATATATTTGTTCATATATGTCTTCAACTCAAAAAGTGTAGAAATAACCTGTCATTTTTCAAAGATGTGAAAAGATTTTGCATCACTTTTTGATTATGACCATGGATGTATTTGATGTATGCATTTCAGATGGTATCCAAATCAATGGTATACGTTCTTTTGATTTAAATAATAAGCGGAGTAATATATAGTTCATTTAAATGTATATGTATGCTACTTCTAAACTGACACCAATTTAAGGAATATAAAAATATAAGATCAGAATTAATTAAGTACTAAGAGAGCGAAAGAGTTAGAGGGAGAGAAAGAGAAAGAGAGATGAAGTTATTAAGAGTACTGCGTTGAATGCTAGTGTAGTGAAGTGTAACAAATGTAAATGAGGCTTCTAAAGCGGTCTTCTGTAAAGGCGTTTTATTTCACCGAAACCTTCACTGTCAGTTCTTGCACATCATCTCTGACAGGTACCAATCACCCCATCAGCCACTCGCTATGTTGAAATCGCGGCTGATGCAAGACAAGTCAGTCAGTGGGTACCCGGTTTGAAGAAGTTATTCCTGTACTGTTTTTAATGCTGTCGTGGCTAATTGGAGACTGTCATCACTTTACCAGTTAAAATATTTAGAACAGCACTCTGCTCATTCTCCTAATCTCAAGACAGCTCGTGGGTCATTTTTGAACTAGGCACGTACTTTCTGAAACGTTTGAAAATGAATCAGCAGTTTGACACATATTAGCAACACGCGTTAAAAACAGGAAGAAAGTTTAATTGAATGACAGTGGCCTATTTAATTACTTTTAAACGTGATAAAATATTTTTTTCTCAAGAGAAAAAACGTTTTGCTGAGGAAAACTAAATATGGAAGTTGAAAGCTTTCCATGAAAGACTGTAATTTAAAAGTTAGTTTGTTTGCCATTAAAGAATACAGATGTTACTGTATTCTCTCAGAAGACAATATCTTTATTATCTTTTGACAGGTACTATAGTTGCCTTTATTTACAAAACAAAGTGCCAACTCATTCACAAGAAAAAATAAAATGGAATATTATATACACCTTGAATTATCCATTATGTGCACAAAGGTGAATAAAGGAAAATGAGACAGATCATTTTATGAATCCTGTAAAGCACATTGGTTGGCATTTTAGGAGAAAGGAATATCCCTGATATATTATTCAACATATGTATATAGAAATTAGGGAATTTACCAAGAATTTTTACTTTTGCTTGAAATATTCCTTCAGCTTCCCCACAGCAAAAATCCCACAATTCCACCCCTACAGAAGTTTTTATTGCTAAAAACTCATTTTGACTCACTTTCTTGTAATTTAACCCTGAGTCAAATGAAACTGCTAGCTCCAAGTAGTGCTTAGGAAAGTGTTTCTCACCTCTGAATGTCTCTGACCTGAGTCGGGTCATTTTGTCTGTTTAACGGTTTTGTAGTGTGTAGTCTCCACCCTTCTCCTCTTGAGTTTGTTGTTTACACGCTTAGTCCTGCATCTCTCTTCCTCCTCTCTCTCTTTCTCTCTCTTTCTCTCTCTCTCTCATTCTCTCTTTAGCACACAGAAGCACACATGCATATAAATACACATACACATTCACATCTGCAAAAGATTTTTTTACGTTCACAATGCAAACTATACTATGTCTCTCAACTGACTGGCTATCTATTGAAAGTATTACACCATTTCATGTCCTTGTCCATTAATACATGCATTTGCAACAAATTCGAGACGAGGACAAAATTCAAATTTGAAAACATAAAACTTTAATTTGACTTCTAAACAGTTATATAAGAGGGTCGTTATCATAAACAGTTTAACTGTCTATGCCATTCAGGTGAATAACTGGTGGGTAATATCTCATTAGAAAAGACTTAACATCTATCCCTGGCATGCTAGTTACATCACACCACTGTCTTTCTGCCATCTAAAACAGTCCTAATATTAAAATCCAGTATTACATTTATTAAATATGAAATTTCCTTGTTATATTCCATATAAATTCTGTATTATGTGGAATATACAAGATTTATGCAATCTCACTGACTGCACAAAAGTACTCTCTTTTAAGTATGAGTGAAATTTAACCATCAAGAAGTTAATTAAAATCAGTTAATACTTCACTGCTGTTGTAGATTCTTCTATTAGTATCTTATACTTTTTAGTTCATATTACTCTTTATTGTTATATATGTTAATGACTGCCACATGAAATTAAATGTAACAAGTAGTGTTTCAATATTGCACTAATGTAATGTTTACAATTAGTAAAACACAAGAATCCAGGTGTTAGAAATTCACAGTGAAAATTAAAATGTGATTTTTAAAATATTTTGAACACTCATATATGTAAATGTACTGACACATACTTTCCAGACATTCTCCAGAATTGAAGTATGTGTTGAAGTCAAGTGAAAGTTCTCTCTACCCCCTCCTTTATCCAAAGCATCATTATTTCCCTTCAGACCAGCTATGCCATGGATGGGGGTTGCCGTGACACCTTGCCCCCCCACACACATACACACAAAAAGTCCTCCTGCTTCCCAGGTTAAGAAGCCACAGTGGTTAGATCAGCATAAATGCAAGCAGTCTTCTTGGCAAATTCCATCAATGACTATTACCCCTCATTCCAAACTGACATGCACACCCACACAAATCCCCTTGGTCCAGTGACACACACCTGACCCCTCACTAGACTCCTATGTGAACAAGCTGGTGCAGAATCTTCGTCTTCAGGAAGACTGAGGCTTTGCGACAGACGAATGGCCACACGCTTCCCGCTATTTGTCCCAAATGTGTGGAGCCATCTGTCAGTGAAAACAGGAAGGCCGAGGTTCCCCTTCTCCCAGGGGCTTGCTTCAGCTTGCTTGGCTATTTTCGGGAGCTTCACTTCTCCCTGTGTGGCTGCTCAGGCTAGGCACAGGCCTCCAGCGGGAACGTCTTGAAGTGGCAGTGAGGAGGCTGAAACTGTTGGGCCCATCTGCCGCGGGCCTGAGGGGCCCCTGCATTATTAATTGGGCCATGCGCACTGGTGGCTCCTCAGAGATGCAGGCCTGGCATGAGGAAGCGCTCCTCACCAAACTCCTCCTGTGGAAAAAACATCTCTCTGTCCCCCTTGGCCTGACACTTCCTCTGAATACTTTTTCTGTCCATTCCTTGGCATGCCTTTTGTCTTTTCCTTGAGCTTAAGTTCTCTGTCCCTGCCTTACACATTTTTACTATGACCTTTTTCACTCTTTCCCCTTCTCTCATTCCCTCTCTGTCTTACTTCCTCTCTCTCTCTTTCATTTACTCCCTGTGCTTCTTCCTCTTTACTATCCGTGTCACCCCTCTCAGTCTGTCTCCATTTCTTTCTCTCTCTCTTTCTGTGTCCACTTCACCTTTTGTTTCTGTCTGTGGCTTGACCGTGCATGTGTATGCGAGTGAGAGAGAGAGAGATGGGCTGCCGGGCTCACCCATGCATGCTCAGTAAATTAGAGTGAACACGGGTGCCAATCAGCTGGCTCTGCCAGATACCCGCTTCCCCCGTGACCCAGGGCCATCTAATTTTCTGCTTAATTTTGCTGCAGTCAGTTTGCATTTTTGGATGATTATGTGGTGGGAAATTAACAATAAATAACAAATGTGGTCTGAAAGCCTCCTCTTGAGTTCCCAACACCCCACCCCTGAAGCACAGCATCCCGTTGCACGTGCACCCTTTCAGTCTACCCAGCTTGTCAGTTAGGGTAATGAAAGTGTCTGTAGTTCTTTGTAATGTAATGTGGAGGACAGTGGTGTCTGCTACTGGAATGGGAGTGTTCTTGCAGGGGCTGATGGAGACATACAAAGAAAAGGCATTCCCCCTTTAATCACTAACCGCCCTCTCTTAGTGACTTATATTTGCACAGTGGGTGCTGATGAAACTGAAACACTTTTCTCTCTTTCTATCCCAGTCTCCTCCTCTGTTTGTGTCTCTCTGTGTCTGGCTGGTTCTGTCTGCACTCACTCCGTTTCTCTCTTTCACTCATTCCTGTTAGAGTACCTGCAAAGGATGGAAACTGAAGAGGCACAGGAAATGGCCCAAATAGCAGGTAGAGCAGTGTTTCGTGCACTCACAGCAATAAAAGATTGTGGTAGGCCTCAAAAAACCAAAATCCTGCTCTGTAGTGATGGCCTCAAAATATATGTCAAATGAGCTCAGTGATATCCAGATAGCTGATTAAATGAGTATAGCAAACACTTTGCCAGGAAAATAGAGAAAAATAAAATGGAATATGTTTTCTAAATGGACTTGCTCAGGGACCTTCAGGAGTCCTAACCAGACTGAAACTGATGTGTGTAACAAAGACGGCTGAGATAGTTTCCTGCTTGTCATGTTCCTTTGAATGTAATGTCATACTGAACAATCAATGGTAACACATTTAAAGCTGAGCATGTCACAAAATAATAACCATCCCTGAAAAGAAAAACCTTGATGTTTTGCTGAGACTCTGTGGAAGCCTAGTTTTGAGTGTCAAAAGAACAAGCTTAATCAACAATAACAAAGAAAAGTTGTACTGTGAGCATGGAGAGTGTGGTTTGCCTGTAGCTGCACTTTATGTTGAGGCTCTCTGTCTGATCAGGGAGAGACAGCCCTGCTACCAACGAGGGGGGAGAAGATCAAGAGGAGGCCATGCCTGTCCCAGAAGACCTCTCCACCAGTACCGGCCTCCAGCACAACCACCGCAGTGATAAACCACCTGGTGAGTAAGGCCAGTGTGGCCACAGGACAAATACCACTCAACTACAGCACTGAGTAACAGCAATTAGAACAGCTTTTCCAAGGCTTTTTCACACCAAGACCAGGCAACAGTCAGTGTCTGATGTAGACCACAAAATACACAGAAAAACAAAACCACAGTTTTAAAAAGTATGATGTTGAGGATGGCACTCCTATTCAAACAAGCTCAAAAACGTTCTCCCAGGTTTCAGATTAAAAAGAAATTCACAGAAAAATGCAAGATTCCAACATAGAATTAAAGCAATAAAGAAAATGTTAAGGTAATGTATTTTCTTTGAATTTTTGGAGTGGCATACATCTTCACTGAAATTTAATGTGAGATTTTTGTTGAAATATACATGTGACCATTAGCCCGGTTCTTTGGTGAAGCTTGGTGTATTTTGTATATGAAGGTACATAAGCAGAAGTGTTCTTACCTTTTTACTCTGTAAAACTTGGTAAAATATCAGATAATGCAGATGTACTCATGCCGCACCTGTGTAGGCAGGATAAAATAGAATTCACACTACAGAATAGCATATGACCTTGTTGAAGTCTCTGTGAAGTTTATTTATCTCCCGGTATGAGTCCCATTCCCCAGCACGTCAATGATTAGAATAGAGTGCTTGTAACCCTGTTTCTCACAAACAGAAGAGAGGGAGTCAGAATGCAAAAAATAAAATAAAACAATGCTTTAAAGCTGCTCCGTGTTGAGTCTATACAGAGTGATTTTTACTTGAGTAAATATGCAGTGCAATTATTCTTAACAGTGTATATATACATTTACCAGTGGGATCACAATAGCAGTTCTGCACAGCTTATCTATCTACGAACCTTGCTTACATTATCTCTTGCTTTTATTTAATCAAATAATAAGTACAAAAATATATCGACTGGATTATTACATTCTCAGAGTGGTTTATGGTAATTTTAGTTCAAAGGTCAATGAAAAATAGTTCTGTTTTCTTTCTACCCTAACAATGAAAAGGTGTAATTAAAATATACATTCTTAAGGTCTCTTCCACACCTGACTGGATATTCATTAACTTCATATCACAAGTTGATTTATGATTCTATTTGTTTTGGTGCTTTGTGAGACTAGTCGTGCAAAGGAGAATGTCTCAGAGGTTCAATTAGGTAAAAATGGAAATGCAACTTTGGGGAGATTTCACAGTAAGACACTTTAGCTTAGTATGAATGTGTCCAAACGTGTCCATGTGAATGTGTCCAAACAATGGCTATGCACCGCACAGAGCATGTGAGTATGAAGTAGGTTAACTAGACGCAAAAGCTGTGATGTGTACAGCAATGGAACTGGCTAAGCTGAAGTTAGCAGATGGCCTGTTTAAAATCTCGATGTATTTTAGTTTGGAATTTTCCCCTCCAGTAGTTCCAGATTAGCTTGAACTGTGTGCCCCAAACACTTTGAAGCTGCAGTAATTTAAAGAGAGAAAAAATAAGATGTCAGAGGAAACTGAAATAGGATGTGCAAGAGTTTCCTAAGAAGAACTTGCCAGAACTCAGTTTCAACACTCACACAGGGAGATAAAATGTTCAGGAGCATCACCTGGCAAGCATCACTACACATACACAAGCACACACATGGCTCTGCACCTGCATTTTGCCATGCTTTCACTTCAACTGCCAAGCTATTCATTCACACACACACACACACACACACACACACACACACACACACACACACACACACACACACACACACACACACACAGAGACAGAGAGAGAGCGAGAGAGAGAGAGAGAGAGAGAGAGAGAGAGAGAGAGAGAGAGTGAGAGAGAGAGAGAGAGAGAGAGAGATGCAACCAAACAAACATCAGGCTGCATCTCAGTAATATTGTGTTATGGTGGCAATACTCCAACACAGTATTTTTTGTGAAGTCTCCAAAGATGGTCTACCATAGTTTTGGTTTTACAATTAGTGTTTTGTATATCACTAGAAGGTGTGGTTCCAGCCATACTACAGAATGCCAATTGTAGCATATAGGGTCTAGAATTAGACACATTACATATTGTTTATGAGGTCATAGAGTATGTATCAGAGGAACAGAATGTTGGAAAAGATGTATAACGTAGAGTTGTAGTGGTTACATCATTTGTGTTTGAAATGAATGGTCATCATAATGCTCAACATATTTTCCCATCACATAATTTTTATCACTGCTCCATTATTCAGCTTACTATCAGAAAAATTTTATTGCTATAGTTCTAGCTGACAATTAATTCAATTCAATTCAATTTGTGTGTCAGGAATTCTATATAGCTAGTTGATTTTGGCATTTTAGACCAAGGAAATGAGTTTTTTTTTTCTCTTAACAGATTTATGGAGTGCTGGAACTTACCTGCAGTTATCTCAAAACTTCATCTTTGTCAGACAGAATATTTTATTCAAGTCTTTATTTTGCAGAATAATAAATTTTAAAAGGATATTCGACAGAAGCTACAAATAATTTTAAAGCTTGCCTTTGGTGTGTGTGTATGTGTGTGTGTGTGTGTGTGTGTGTGTGTGTGTGTGTGTGTGTGTGTGTGTGTGTGTGGATGCATGCACTGTCCTTGAAGATGTAATCAGCCAGTGTGTGAGAGGATGTGACTATTATATCTTTGCAGTGCATCACTGCTTCTAAGATTAAAGCTGAAACTTGGTAATGGAGCAGTCGCTATCTGTGCTGATCGTTTACTACTGAGCTGCAACGTGCTATTTGATCAGGAGTGTGTAACTGAGACAGGAAGAAGAAGAGCATCAGAAAACACCCAAACTGATGCCCTATGCTATCTTTTCCTTTAGCTTCGGCTCTGCTCCACACAGAGCTCCTAAAGGCACAACACAGCTGATGAACTAAACAATACTCAAAAGTTGTCACAGTATATTATATTCCTATACTCTTAATTTAAAGTGTAAATACTCAAATATCAAAGGATCAAAGATCTAAAGATCAGCATCTACTTTCAAAGTCAAGTCCATGATAGTTATACACAAAATAAAAGCCTTTACAAAGTAGCTAACTGCTAAATCTTTAAGGCAAAGCAAAATAGGGTTTTGCCATGACTTTTCAATGCCAATAGCACATATTACAGCACAAAATCTACAGGCTATAGACCTGAGTTTAAGTGCTGTTCCTTTTTTGATTGCACAAATCATTCAGTCAGTCATTCAGTGTTCAAGCTATTGCTGTTGTACAGGACAGCACTTAGAAGTTCCTGAAAATGTAAAAGAAGCAGGACCTTTTTCTCTTTATCAAAGCTGATGTGTATGCACACATTCACACAAGCATGAAACACATGAACATGCACACGCACACACACACACACACACACACACACACACACACACACACACACACACACACACACACACACACACATGCGCGCACACACATCACACTGTGCAGAGCCGTGGTTAAGTGTGTGGCTCCACAGCAAGTGCAAAGTTATTTTCAGTTTGAGACAACATAAGCAGCGCCCTGAGAGGAACATAGCTGACAACCAGTTTTACACGCACAGGACTACTGCATTTTAACGTGGGTCTTAGCCATTAGTAACGTATCCTACCGTAAATATACTAAGTTTCAGAAAGTCTGTAATACCACTTTCTGATGTTTCATAGAATCTGGGTTTATTAATGTGTTTAAAGAGGAAAAGCAGTTAATATGGAAACAGGATGATGTTCTCATCTGTACTAGTGCATTGCTCTTTGTTTGTCCTTGCCTGTGGGTTTTGAAACTTGCTTCCCAAAAAGGGTAAATTAGGATGTGTGACAAACATTATATAAAGTAAAAGCTCCTCTTCCCATCCTCAGTTTAGTCACAACTTCCCCAAATCCATAAGACTTCAGCAAGCCAGTAAGGCTAGTTCCTTCTGCCAAGCACAGGTCACATACCTCTGGACAGACCACAGAGGCACTGCAGGGGGTAATGCACATGGACGCATGTGTCTGAGCAGAGATAACAGGGCATTCCCACTTTTCATGTACTACAAAACTAAGAATTGCAGGACTTCATTTAGACACTGAAAATGAACTCTGATAAATATCTTTCTATTATGTGTCTTGGAATAGATTGAAGGGTAGCTGGAGGGTTGCTGATACAGTGACTTCATATTGGACCTGAGGAAAGTCTTCTCAGAATCAGACAAATGAGAATCTAGGTGTTGGTCTGTAGCGTTGACTTAATGGAACACAGGAAAGTACTCTCAGAATCAGACCAGTGAGAATATAGGTGTTTGCAGCACTGTTTTACTGCCTGTCTCTTATGGAGTGAGGCTCTTTTTGATATCAGTATAGTGAGCTCTCACATTTTTGTCTTTGGACTGACACTTACTTAACTTCCTCTTGGTCTTAGAATGACCTGTTCCGTTTTGGTGCCTCTCCCTGAGTGGTTTGGTGCCTTTTGCTCAGATGGATATGGAGATACTAAGTTAGCTGTCTTATTTCATGTAATATTTTAAAACAATAAGATAAAATAAATAGTTAATCATACTGAGCAGATTTGGAAAATAAAGGCACACACTGCTGTATGCTCTTTGTATGAATCATGTGACACAATTGCTGATCCCTGTAATTTGTATGAAAAAACTTTGTGTCCCACAAAAACACTGTTTCAGTTACACAGCTTCACAATTCCCTGTCTGTGCTTCCCTTTCTGTCACTTCTCCATAAGTCTTGGCCTTTTTTTCAGTTGGGCTGGCTCTGTTACTGAAGCTTCCCCTTTCCCCATAGATTCCTATATTTCATTATTTCCACTTCTTCCTCTTCACTCTGTACAAACTGAGGTAAAGGCATGGGGAAATCAGACATGGCACCATGCTGACCACAGGAGTAAAATTCAGTGAGAACCATTTCAGCAGTGTGAAACCTATATGATAAAATGTCAACCTCACCCACCTATGGTTGTTTCTGGGTCATAGCAACATCTATTTGAAATAGACCTCTTTTCATATAGACCCCGTGGACACACTGTATAAATGGGTGAGTAGTAGTTTTAAAATAACTCTTAGGGAATTTTCAGATCAATCTTCGATGTGTCGTCCTATGGCTGCTTCATGCTTCAATGGTTTTGGAAAACTTGCACTTGGTCTTTTGTTTTCACCTTACAGCACTACATTATCAATCCCCATTGTGCTACATGTCTCAACATATTTGAGGCTTAAAAATGTGTTAACAATGTAATTTTAAAGTGTTTTCTTAATCGCCCTGAGTGATTTTATGGCATCTTGTCCTGTAGTCTCACTTGTGTTAGTGCTTATGTGAGCTTGTGTGAGCTCGTATGTATTTACCACGGTTTGTTGGTCTGGTTTACACCGCTGCACTCCACAGTTTCACAGTGCTTCCTGTGTCTCTGTTTCCTGTTTATCAGTCATTTGTTTCAGAGAAGTGTGATGGTGAGAAAGATGGTGCATGGAGTTTGAATTTCCCAATTCCTGAGTGAGCAAACGCATACAGGAGTTTACTGTTTGCCTACTCAAAGCAGTGGTGTATTAGTTGTGCTGAAAGAATACAGTACTTTCTTTTCACCCAGTTTCAGCTCTTACACAGATATCAACATCAACAATTTACTGTAATTTCTTGGTCATATGTCATTCATTTGCAGTTTTAGAGGTTCTAATCTTACTGTTTGGACAGTCCACATTGTAACATTTAAGGGGAATTTCTTTTTACAGTTGTCTATTCCTAGCAGCCAGTGGGCAGTATTATGTACATATAACATATTGATCCTCAAGTACTACCTCTTCCTCTAACATTACAGCACAGTAGCACAGTCAGATTAATTACAGGAGAAAAGATACAGCCAAAGCCTTTAATCTGAATATAAAGCCTGAAGCCTCTGCCCTAGGGCATAAAGAATGCTCAGCTATGCTAGAACAAAGATGAAAGTGTCAGCAACAGCTGTAGTCAGGGTGACCATCACTAAACGGGCCCACTGCCCTCTTTTTCCAGCCTGCACTATAAAAGTTGAGGCTCGGAGTGACGAGGAGAACGGGCTGGCCGCTGACATGAATGGAGAGGAGGAGGAGTGTGTTGCCGAGGACTTGCGCATGCTCGATGGCTCCGGGGCCAAAGTGAACGGCTCCCACGCAGGCCCTGACAGCAAGCCAGCGGCCGCCTACCCTACGGCCGGGGGCATCCGCCTCCCCAACGGGAAGCTCAAGTGCGATATCTGTGGAATAGTTTGCATTGGGCCCAATGTGCTGATGGTGCACAAGCGAAGCCACACTGGTAAGCACAACTGCCATCTACTCTTCCCTCCCTTTACTGTCACCCACACCCATAGAACAGAAGAGCTGACAGTGTGCAGGGCTGAATAGGATGTACAGAACATGCAAGATGCACCCTGCAGCAAAGAGCAAGAGCAGGTATAGAGCAGTATGAGATAATCTGAGGCAGAGTGCATTATGCGAGAATGGTCTCGTTTCTTAACCATTGTGCATTTCAAACATGCAACCGCAAAATTTGGCTTTGGTATTGCAATGACAGGCAAAAAGGAAGAGGTTAGGCCAAACAGTTTGAAATAAGCTGTGCCACTGCATCGAATACATGGAAAACATTAACAATAACTGGATAACAACATTTTTGCACCACTGTACTGCTAATAGTGTTACGTTTACATCATGAGGAAGGCTCAAATGTTAGTTTAACCTCTTCATGTTCATGAAAACTTTACCTGCACTAGTTTGGTATTTTGTTGGCATAGTCCTTTTGAGTTGCGTTTTAAAATCGTAAAAATGTAAATCTGTGTGTCTAAATTACAGTTGAGGGCAACAGCAACAATTAGGGTGGAAGAAACCTCTACTAAATTAAAATTAGCAAAGTATTATTTTTTTCTCTCTCTTACCCAAGATTGATATTCCATTGTAATGAACCCAAACCAGTGGCGGAGAACATTTTTCAAAAAGGCACTTAGCTTCCGCGCTTGAGAAGCTAATGAAACCCAAAATGGAAGAAAGGAATAGAGGGCTAATGCAAATGCAAAAAGAACCTATAATAAAAGATATAATGAAGCGCTTCCTATTTAAATATAAATATTCGCTGGTGAGACTGTTCTTCTAAAATGCCTTTTTAATGAGTTTCTTTTTTTTCCGTAGTTTTGCTGCTTCACTGGTGACTCTTATTTTATAGGGCTTTTGAAGAGAGGGTCGTATTAAACCCGTTCTCCGAGAATGCCACAACACGCGGAGAGGCTGGATATTGGTTTATTCCAGAGGCGCTGATCAGGAAGACTGGCTCTCAAACACAAAGTGTTTCCTTCACTTTATTTAAATGAGGTCTGCATTTGCATTGTGATGGGCCGCTCTTATTTTAGAGCTGAAGAAGAGGAAAAAATGAGATTTTCAGATCAAATTGACCCAGGCAGTGGTGCATTACGAAACTGGCAGGCAGAGTCTGAAAGCCTCTTGTTCGATCAGAGCGCCAGTCGGGGCGCAGGGGCAGGCAGAGCGCGCGAAGCGGAGAGTGGCGCTCTTCTGCGAGATTCCGCTCGCGTGTTTGATTGAGCTTTGCCACGAGTAGCTCCGTTGTTGAGGATGTTATAGCGTTGTGGAGCCGTGTAGGACAGTGACCCCAAATTCAAAGCGTAATAGTGCTCCCAAGAAGGAAGCCTTAGTCTCGATGAGTCTGTGTAGTCTGTGTTATAGAACCATAGTAATAATTCGAACGCTCACCGTTTACATGGTCGTGAACTGTTCGCATGCTTGCATGCTTGTCCATGTAGTGCAAACGACAGACATGTAGCACTTGATATATCTCTGTTTGACAGAATTACAGAACATATCACTGTTCCCCAGCTACCTCAAGACATAAACTATTATCCATCATTTATACTTGTTGATGGTTGTTCGTTATTCATAATCATCACTGTATCATTAATAATAAACGTGAACTAGACAATTTATATAGATTGCATTATTTCAACGTTAAAAGGATATCCATATGAACACTAATGACTAAATTAAAAAATCAATATTACAAAATACACAAATAAAATGAGTGTTATAAAAATACATCTGTAGATACAAATAAATAAGAAACAACAGAAGGTTGAACTTTCAAAACTGTTGCACAGAAACAGGAGGGCATTCCTCAAATAAAGAATCCCTTCAGTAAAAATGTTTCCTCTTACAAGTGACAGAGAGATTATCATGATGTACTGTTTACATCCACTATTTACAGGACATACAGGGCATCGAGCCATTTTGTGATTATCTTAAGTTTTCTATAATCTTGGTGTAGATAATTATTACCAAAATGCTGTTACTAAAATGTATTTTCAGATTATTGTAATGTAAATGCTATTGTTGTATAAATTAAATAGAATAAGCCATTTTAAATATTTCATTTTCTAAATGGAAAGCATTTGCGCATATCACTGCATCTACTGGTGTGATCTACACTATTTGACTATGTCACCATATTGTTTTGTTTTTCTATCAGGTGAAAGACCCTTTCAGTGTAGTCAGTGTGGTGCTTCTTTCACACAAAAGGGCAACCTATTGCGGCACATCAAGCTCCACTCTGGAGAGAAACCGTTCAAGTGTCACCTGTGTAACTATGCCTGTCGCCGCAGAGATGCACTCACCGGACACCTTCGCACGCACTCGGGTAATTCTGAGCCTTCACAACCAGCTTCCTTCATCCTATGAAAGACTGCACTTTCTGATAGCCTGTACCTTGTCCTGGACAGCTTTAATAACTCAGACCTATTCAGGGCCATTTCTTAATTTGGGTAAAGTGAACTATGCTCTTAACTTTATGGAAAGAAAAAAAATCCAATTATATTAAATTGAGAACTTTTTCCTAAATATACATTTTATGTAGTTCATTCAGTTGCATCCCCATCATTATCTTTTCTTTTGAACTCACAGTTGGAAAGCCGCACAAATGTGCTTACTGTGGTCGCAGCTACAAGCAGCGAAGCTCGTTGGAAGAGCACAAGGAGCGCTGTCACAATTACCTGCAGTGCATGGGCCTTCAGAACAGTATATATCCAGGTCAGTAAGGCCAGAACACAGAGATAAGATCTCTCTTACACAGTTGTGAACAGTTATTAACCTACACTAGGATCACTAATTAAAGTGGTATACAATTAAACTGGTATAAATAATTTGTGAAAATTAATGCTTTGTATTATGTAGGTCTGTACTGCAGGGTTGGTGGCAGGTTTGTTTATTTTGCTTGAATATATAGTTGATTAAAAGTTTTGAATTGCCACAGAATATAAAACTGATCCCCATTTGTTCCCCGCCTGAATAAAGGATACAACCTGCACAAGAGGTTATTTTCTGAAATACCGCAAAATAATTTTTCCGGAGTGAAGACAGAATGTAAACAAAATATCAAAAGATAAAGCCTGAGGCAGAATCTGAAAAAGTAAGTTTAGTTTTAAAAAAGGGTTAATTTACCTAACAAAGCTTAGAGGAGGCACATTAGTACAGCTTATTTAATCAGACAGAATAGTGCTTATATCTGAATCTTATACATGGTTTCTCTGTCTTGCTTTTTATAGTGAAGGAAGAGAACAGCCAGAATGAGCAGAGGGAAGACTTAAACCCGGCAGCGTCTGAGAGGGCTTTGGTGCTAGACAGAATAGCTAGCAATGTAGCAAAGCGTAAGAGCTCTATGCCACAGAAGTTTGTGGGTAAGAGTTGCAGTCTGCTTTCTTTATGTTTAAAGGAAGTCACCATATTTCAATAATGAGAATGACAATGAAACATTCCTGCACAAAATCTGTGTATTACTTTTTTGTAAATTCATCTTAGGACAAAAACATAAGAGTATATTAGGCCTATGTTACAACATTAAGTATGTATCTAATATATATTTGTTTATATTAATATATATTTATGTTTTCATTAAAAATAATAAACCTATTCAATATATCTGAACAAGATAAGCAAGTTATGCGTTCTTTTTATTTAATGTTTTTGTATTTCTTTGTTGACTGAGATTTATATTATTCCTGTATTATTTCTTGTTTTCGGATGAAATAGGATGAGTATTTTATTTTGGGATCAATATATTTAATATAATTTTGCAATAACTCAACAATAATTTTAATGAGTACCATATATTTAAAGGAAGAAGGAAGAATAGAACACCCTTTAAAAAGCAATTTTTTTTCACACTAAATAGAACATGAATAAATCCAGTGCACCATCTCAGTTCTGTCTCTCCCCCTCCCTCTCTCTCTCTTTCTTAGGTGAGAAGCGCTTTGCTGATCTTTCCTTTGAAAGCAGCTCAGGGGAGATGATCCAGCCTCATGTGATTGACCAGGCCATCAACAGCGCCATAAGCTATCTGGGAGCAGAGTCTCTGCGGCCACTTGTTCAGACCCCACCTGGCTCTGCCACCGACATGGTGGTCAGCCCTATCTACAACCTCCACAAGTCCCAACAGGTGGAGGGGAATGGCCTGTCAGCCAAAGACAGCGCAGCCGAGAACCTACTCCTGCTCTCCAAGTCGAAATCAGCCTCCAGTGAGAAGGATGGCTCTCCTAGCCCCAGTGGCCAGGACTCCACTGACACCGAGAGCAACAACGAGGACCGTGCAGCTGGGGGAGGGGGACCAACGGCAGCCACAGCAGGCCTCATCTACCTGACAAACCACATGGCTCCTGGTGTGCGGAATGGAGGCCTGCCCCTGGTGAAGGATGAGCAGCAGAGGCAGTTTGAGGCCCTGCGTGCAGCAGGTATGGAGCTGGGCATGGGAGTGGCTGCGGAAGGTTTTAAGGTGCTGAGCAGTGAGGGCGAAGAGGTGAGGGCGTATCGCTGCCTCCACTGCAGGGTGCTGTTCCTGGACCACGTTATGTACACAATTCATATGGGTTGCCATGGCTTCCGAGACCCCTTTGAGTGCAATCTGTGTGGCTACCGCAGTCAGGACCGCTATGAGTTTTCCTCACACATCACACGTGGAGAGCACCGCTACTGAGAACACAAGAGGATGTTGTTGACAGAAATACAAGCATACATACACAGATACCCAGAGTCAACAAATACACACCATATACAAACTCATAACTGTTTTTTTTTTTTACAAATTGTCTGAACACTGTATGCATGTGAAACATTTAATTGAGCTTTTAATTTAATACACACTGATTATTGTAGACAGATGTAAATAGAATTCACTGTCTTGTCTATTTTTCTACAATTGTGTGAGGTAGCAAGAAGTACATGCAGGAGGTACTTTCCAAATCCGGAAAACTGAAAATGGAAATGAAGGAGAAATAATTAACAGTTTTTGAAGACAAATACCCATATAAATTAATCTTATGTTGTTTATTCTTTTGAGCTGTTTTTTGTCAGAATTCAAACCATTAAAAAAAATAGTTTCTTGTGCCTGCAAAGATATGTTGATATAATGATTGTAAATGTTTTGCATCAGCAGCGTTGGGAGGTTATGTCAAAGCCTCACAGACATAGAACTGTAATCTCTCTATGTATTATGACCCAAAATATTTGGTCAACTATTTCTTTTGTATCTTCTTGTTTTGTTTTTATAATTTAAGTTTAGTTTTGAGTTGTACTTTACATGTGGATAATAGCATCAGCATCTAAAAACAGGCATGCTTGCAAAATATCAATAAAAGATATTTTACATTTGTGCAACATCTATCAATGTGTGAGCTTTCTATTTATACCTATAAAATTTAAGTTACAAATTAAGATCCATAATTCTTGGCAGTAAAAAACACTACTATCCAAGAGAATGTTTAAGAAATTCAAAACTGCATCCAACATTCCTTTCTTGTGTAAATAATTGACATAAATGTCTATCAACCCCAGCAGGAGCTACCTCCTGTCAGACAAAAACACCTGTAGGAAAAAATGATTGACAACCATATATGACTGAAAATAAATAAATAAAGCTAAAAACTTTTAAAATGTTAAATATATAAATCAATAAAAATAGGTGAAATGGAAGAGAAGCCATAAGAAAGATGAGCTTCATGAGACCAGTTTATAAGTAAACATTCCTTTTTTACTGACATTTCTTGGCTGTTGTCATTAAAATATTGTTTGAACAAGTTTCAAATAAAAATTGTTGGAAAAGGTTGTATTTATATTTTGTAATCACAGATCTGAATGTAATATTTTTGCAAACCATTGCTGAACCTGAAGTTGAGAATAGGACACTAAAGGCACAGGGGCATGCCATTAAATCACGTATACACTTTAGGATAAAATGTATATAAGTGTTTTAAGAAAAGCATTTAGAATTTTCCAACATATGTGTCTCATCAACTTGGCACGTTTTAAGATACACCTGGTATATCTATAATGAACATCAGATAGACCGTGTCTGAGTGTGTGCACACTGACTGCTAAGAGAGGGACTAGGGCATCAGTTCTGTGCCCCCCCACGCACACACACACACACACACACACACACACGCGCGCGCACACACACATACATCCAGATGGCTCCTGTGTGATTGGGTGGAAACGGGAAGCAGCTGTAGCCAATGTAGAGTCCCCACGCTTCAGTGGGACCTAACAGTGGAGACAGCACATTTGCATGAGAGGAATAATCTGGCCAGCACCCACCCACCAGCCCTCCCCAGCAGCTTCAATCCAAAATTTCACTTCTCCTTTCCACCACAACTAATGCTAGGCAGCTTTCCTATTCGCCACACCCCTTCTACTGCATTGTTAACAAAACCCCAAATCTGCTGATAGGATTGCCAAGGTTAGGTTTTAGTGTACACTAATTTGATGTTTCAATAATCATACGATGAGTAAATAATCAATGTTCATCTATATGTGTTAGAAGTGTTTAGGTGAGTCATCCTGCAGTCTATTGAAAAATATCTCATGAAGTGTAATTAAGATGATGATAAATAAAAGTTTGTAGAAGAACATAGCCTACCTCCAGAGGAATTCTCACTGCCTTGTCTTCCTAGTCCAGCTGTGGGCTACCCCTGCTGTTCTGACAGCCTCCTCTCAGTCCTCAGGGACGCGCTCAATACTTGCACTGCTGGCTAGTTTTACAAAGTTCCAACACTGTGGCCAACCACACCACCCTGAAATATTCATTAACCGACTTGACAAAAAGATGAAAAATGAATGAAACTCTTTTTTCATGGTCTTCCAGTTTTACTAAGATTGTTTCATAAAAATTACATGACTGATTCATTTCATGTGAGTACAATCTATAATCAGTTTCTCTGTGACTGGCAAAAGCAACCCAGGAGTTATAAATCAGCCACATTTTTAGCATTCTGAGATGTAGAAATTGGACTTCTTTTGAACAAAGTTAGAAATTTTAGAAAAGTAAATAACTACTCAACAAGTCATCCATAGCACTTTCTGAGTATAGCACATTCATCCCATACAACTCCTTTTATATATATATATATATATATATATATATATATATATATATATATATATATATATATATATATATATAATATATATATATATATATATATATATATATATATAAAACTATAAAGGTGTGTAAAATATACCTCAATCAGTAAATTTTGGACACAGATTATTGCACTATTTACATTACACCCCAGTAAATGCATGGCATATTTTTTGCACACTAACCACATTTTATTGATTTACATACACTGAACTGGTTTAAAAATAATTTATAGGTTCAACATCCCAATTTTAGTTCCTGTGGGAAATAGTATGCATAAAAAAGATCCAAACTGATCATTTTAGAAATTAGCCAGTAGAAATGGGATTTAAAAAGTAGTTAACGCCAATCATATTTAAAGTGAGACATTCTATATAGCAATAGATTCACATGTGTATTTAGTACTCAGGCAAATTATTTGGCAATGTAAACTTCCAACCTTTGTTCAGATAAACCCAAACACTGTTTAGGCCAGGTTGGCTGGCCTAATACTGATTTTAGGGTTCAAGTATCAAATGATTTCAAATTCAACTATATATATTTCAAAAAGGTGACGTTTTGGGAGAACTAGACAGAAAGTGCCAGTATATGTAGTTTGTCATGAATCCAACCACTAATTTTAATTTTTGTAGGAATATTAGATATTAATGCAATTAAGAACATTTATTTCTTTGCTTAAAGTACTTGATCAACTTCCCATATATATTAAGGAACTTAAGGTACATCTCATAATGTAACTACACCAGTACAAACTATTATGATTCATTTTGTTTCATTGAAACATGATTTCATTCCTCACATTCTTTAACTTATTACAACTAATATCATCCCACAGAGCAAAGGAAGGTAATTTACAAAGGATGGAAAAAATTCACAAATAACCATTCCAGTTGTATTTATATTCATGGGCAAGTTCCAACTTAACAAGTGAGCTAATGGAGGAAAAACCCTGTACCATTACCTCAAAGAATACAAGGGCCTACTGTTCCTTCTACTATTACTAAATCCAGTTACCAATTACAAATAAACACTAGTAATAATCACTGCCTATCAAACAGTATCCCTCAACAAGTTTGACCTGATTCTGTCAGTCCTTCCCAATGCCAAAAAAGAGGAGGTCCCAAGACTGGGATTAGAAACTACTGAAGTATAAAGTTTGCTTTCTTTAATCTATAATTTAAGATGGTAAACAATAACGTTCACTAAAAGAATGACAGGTCATTGGGTAAATTTAATCAACCACATACAAGGTATAAAATAATTTTTCTCTGATTTGCCAAATGCTGCCCCATACCACATGGCAATAGTAACAACAGGAAAAGACATGCAAGACTTAGCCTGTGGGTAACTCTTATCATGAGACCAGAATGCCTGCAACATTGCCCAACTTCCCCTGCTAGATCCATTTACAAAGATAGACCAAAACAGTGGAGCTAGCACTGAGCTGCAGAGGACCAACAAAAATATGAAAACCAGCAAAACACCAGTGAACATATGAGGTGAAATGGTCGATATGCTCAATGACAGTTCTCCTTTGGATAATACACCCAAAAGAAAACAAGTGACAGGGTGCCCAGTGTTCCCTTTTATTATAGACTTGGCACATTTCCTCAGTAATTCAGCAGGAAAATGTTGCTGCTCCACTTCATTTTAAAGGAAAGTAAACTTTAGAAGCATGCCACTTTTACAGATTTGGCTATATAAATGAATTGGTTGCTTCCCAAGTCCCCATTTTAAAGCAGAGCTACTGAGTCTTAAGCAGTGCTGTTCTAGAAGAACCAAAGATAAATTCTAGTATATACAGAGTCCCAAATTATATAGAACTGATACATTCACAAAGGTGCAGCTCCAGTTTATGTTTATAGTGTCATACAAGGAATAATTAACATCCATATAACATTTGGAGTATTTCTCAGTCACCTTTCATAAGCATAAATCTGTTTTGAAATGCATCTCAAAGGATATAACTAATCTGTGATGCACCAAGACACACATTACATCATCTTGGAGCCAAACTCTTAAGTTTGTGCTGTCCATACATAACTTGCACCATTGATATTAAGCTACAAAATGGTGCTAATACATTGAGCATTCTGTTACCTTGCACTCATCACTTGTTCAGTCTTGTCCAAAAGAATAACATCTGTACTTCTAGAAGTACAAAACAGCAACAATAAGGTCTATAGTAAAACCAATCAATTAAATCCAGAGTGGAAGAAACAAATAGTACTGTCACTCAGAACAGAGCAGCCTTAAAAATAAAAGATACAAGGCATCCAAGTAAAAATCTAATTATACTACTCTTACATATGCACATTACACTCAGACATCCACATATTTTTGTGGATAAGGAAGAAATTGTTTACTCAAAACACAGAATGATCCAAGTCCGAACACCACAAATAAACAAAAGCCAAGTGAAAAAAATCAAACTAAAAGAGGCAGAAAAAGCCATATCTAAAGAAACATTTCTTTATTTAAGATGTTACAGCACATACAAATGACAGTGTGAGTTCAGAAAGGACAAAGACCTCCATATTTCCAAAAGATTTTTAAAATCAGATTTTAAAAATAGGTTTATTTTAACTTTAGATTGCTAAAGTGGAAACAAATTACAAACATTTTTAATTTCTCAATTCATTTTTTTCCTTTCAAAATAAGCTTGAGTGATTATCGACCACATCCAAAAGTCCTGTTCCACTCTTCATAGAGCTGTAGATCTTTGGGAGACACACTGGGGCGCACAGTCTTGAGACCTTCCTGGAAGTCATAGTGACGTATAGGCCTCACCTGCTCAGGTGTGATAGTGGCGATGTCACTGAGCTGGATGCTGCGGATTGGACCAAGCGCCGCCTCACGGCAAAGTTGTGTCATATCAGCCCCCGAAAACCCCTCTGTGCCTACCACCACATTCTCAAGCTCCTCTACTCCTAACTGGCTCTTCTCTTTTAACATGAGGTTAGTCACTATCTGTCGGCGAGCGGCAGCCTCTGGAAGGGGGATGTAGAGCCTTTTGGCAAGGCGACGGCGGGCAGCTTCGTCAATCTCTTGTGGTCGATTAGTGGCTCCCACCACCAAGATACGCTCCTCAGAGGAAGTGGCAGCTCCATCTAGCTGGACCAGGAACTCAGTCTTAATCCGGCGAGATGAATCATGTTCTCCGTCTATGCGCTGAGAAAGCAGGGAATCAATCTCATCTATAAAAATAACTGCTGGTTGGTGGCATCGAGCAATGGCAAACAGCGCCCTCACCATCTTCTCTCCCTCTCCCACCCACTTAGAGGTGAGTGAGGAAGCACTGATGCTGAAGAATGTGGCTCCAGACTGGCTGGCTATGCACTTCCCTATGAGTGTTTTCCCAGTGCCTGGAGGGCCAAACAGGAGGATGCCCTTAGGTGGACCTCTGAGACCAGTGAAAATGTCAGGCCTCAGCATGGGCCACACCACAATCTCTTTTATGGTGGCTTTGGCGAACTCAAGGCCAGCAATGTCATCCCAAGCCACAGGTGGGCCGTGATCCATAATTTCACTCATAATTAGTTCAATTATCTTTGGTTCAAAGTTCTTCAGCCGTTCATCAATAACTTGTGTGTCTTGCGATGCATTATCCCTAGCACTGCCTTCCTCCTCTTGTTTTGGCACTGGTGAGATAAATTTGGAGAAGGCCCCCCGTGGCCGGTTTGCCCCTAGACATTTTTTGGTGACTGTGCCCATATTAACTGATAAGCCACGCTGTCCCTGATGAGAATGTTTTTTCTGCTGGTCAACAATAAGTTGCTCTCGAGCTGTTTTAAAGTTAGTGCCAGGAATCTCCTCCTTTCTTCGTCCACTACCTTCAAGTTCATGCCCTCCACATAGTGGGAATGAGCTTCTGTTACTTTCAGTTCCTGAACTGTAGAAGTTCTTCCTCTTGGAGGGATTTGTGGAGGAGAAAAAGACAGACTGGTGATTGTTTGTATTGGATGCTTTTGTGTTACCAACACTGGACTGTGGACAAGATCCAGAGTTAATGGGGGGATTATACAAGCTCTGACCAAAGAGTGGTGTGATCCCTGCATGGCCTCTTGGCATATTACAGGTTGAAGGAAAGCCTGTGGGTGCTCCCTCCCTGCCTCTGGCCTTCTCTGCAGCACAATTTCCAAAGTTACTAATCCCACTGTCCACTTCAGCATTCGGAACTGGTGTAGGACAGGAAGGAGGCAGCTCTGAAATAACACCATCGCCAGAACCAAACTCAGCATTACCTTTGCTCCAACTGCTGCTGACCTCTTCACCAACCGTGATGTCAGCATCTGTGGTATCCATAGGGAGCTTGTCATCTCCAGCCTGCAACATGCTCTGCACGCATGGAAGGCTGAACACATTTTCAGTCGTTAGGGACGACTCCCATTTGTCGCTGTGATTTCTCTGGTGACGGGCCAGGTGCAGTATGCTGTCAGCGTAGTTGTTCAGCCCTGCGTGCTGGTCGTCTGAGTCCAGCACAGCAGCATAGTGTTCAGTGTATGTCCTCAGCAGGCTGGCGGCTCCGATCGGAGAGAGCTCAGCACTCTCCCATGCATGCTGAATGGACAGAATGTGTGCCCGATAAGCATCAGCCGTCTGTTCAAGTGTATATGTGCTAGACGAAATATTAAATGACCTTCTCTGCCACTCGTCCAGGTGTGTGCTACTCATGTCTGGCCTGGTCCAGCCTGTGTAAGGAGTGGCCAAATGATCAATGAAAAATTAGTAGGATTTGAAAAGTGGCACACTATATTAACTAAAGACTTTCTTAGTATATGGGAATATGAAACTATGATACACCAATGTACAAAAATAAAACAAATGTAAGGTATACCTTCAAATTTAATTTTAATTTAGCTCCCGTTTTTTAAGATATAATTATATTCTTTAGTGATCATTTTATTGTTTTGACTTAGCATAACTATCCAAGGGGGGCAAGTAGCTAAGCAATTTTCATAAACAAACACTGTTAGTGTAACTAGAACTCTGCTACAAAGAAACGTTAAACCAGAGTATTTGTCCTCCCGCAAATATGACTGTCACCTTGTAATCTCAAAGATGGACATAATGTATGTGACTAGCTAGCTGTTAGCTTCTTGGGCATTTATCTCATATCTAGCCAGCTAGCTACCTAGCTAGATAAGCTAAACATGTTTGCATAACAAATGGAAACTAGACATTTTGACTCCTGTTTCACGTTCCCATTTGTTGGAAAAAATAACAACTTACCTCTAAAGGTATGCCTATGTTCTTGCGCTAATAAAGTTATGCAACTCACTAATGTATCTTATTCCGATCTCATACACGAAGGTTGCATAAACAACTTTCACCGAACTTCCCGCCGCATTTAGTACACTGGATACTTCTTCGTCTCTTGGTTGTTGCTCTGGCTCGTTTGCCTAACCTTGATTCTTGATGCCACCGCGTGGTTTTCACCGCTGTTGCAGCGGTGGGAGTGAAAATGATTTTCAACTACAACGACCATAGTCCCCTGCGGTTCGGGGTTGCGTAGTGGCCAATCTATGTTTGCGACTGGTTGATAAGATTATGATGTTTTGGAAGGAATAATGACGTCCCAGAGATGTCTGCTAACTTTCAACAGCAAATTTGATTATCTGGCACCTGCGAATCTCACTTTTAGTGTTTATCTAAGTTCAAAAATTAGATTTTTGGTTGGCTAGCTAACCTAGCGTTCCACCTCATTAGCATTTAATACACAGCCAAGCCATCCACTCAGAGGGTGCTTCTGCAGAAGCGCAGCAAGGGAGTCACACCCTAATATTCAGCATTCATAGGTTAGCTATATAAGCTAGCTAGAATCTTAACAATGATCGGTCGTCGATGACTTTTATGTTGTACAAGGGGAATGTGCGGTGAATAGAATTTGCTTGGTTACTTAGTGGCGACTTGAATTAGCTTGGAAGCTAGCGTTAGCTACTTGTGCATTAAGTCATCCACTTTTTTTCTGAGAAATCATGAACCTCCTGTCTCGGACTACTTTGTTGGGAGACAGATAACGTTAGCTAGCTAGCAGTGCTAGTGGGACAAGACTATCTGGCAAAAGCTGAGACGAAGGACCGTTAGTTTCAGGCTAGTTAGCTAGCTAGTGTGTTACATTACCGCAATCAATTATGAGCAACGTTGCACCAATTTATACATTTGTTATAAGAGACGACAACAGCACCGTATATGCTGAAGTCGCCAAAATCCTCATCTCTACTGGAAAATGGAAACGACTGAAAAGGGATAATCCTCGATTCAACTTGATGCTGGGAGAACGAAATCGACTACCCTTTGGACGCTTAGGTATTCAGGAAATACATTTCTTTCAAGCATACTTCTAAGCCCAAATACATATAGTGCCTTGTTCTAAAGTATGACGACGTTTTATTACGCAGCACAGTCCTTTATCTGCCTGCATCTCTGGAACCATTAAACCTTCATTTAGCCACAACCAGAGCTGTGATGCAGTTTTCATTTAGAAAGTCGGTACTATAATAGGCTTATGAGAAAAGCAATAAACCATGCCATCTCATCTCACTTGCTCAATAATAAGTTTACATTTGGAAGTAGTTGTGTAACCCCAAGATGAGCTAAAATTAGCCCTGAAGACAAAAGCCAGTCTGACCTTTTGTCAGTTAGTATCCATACATTTAAGTGTTTTAGTCTGTCAACTTTCTGTATCCATGTCTGCATTATCACAGTGTACTGTTTAGTGTTTAAGAACACCTGACCAGCCAGGTTCTTGAACTCTATTTATCCTAATATTAGGTTTGTGACAATCACCATTATGACTTTATCTTATTGTACTCATTTACATTTACAGCATTTAGCTGACACATTTATCAATTCTGACTCAACACAACTTGAGCAATTAATGGTTATGGGCCTTGCTCAGGTGCCCAACAGTGGCAACCTTCTGGTTACTAATCATTTACCTTAACCATTGAGCGATACTCAATAGCTGTTTTGTAGTAAATATATATTTGACATCTGACTGTGACTTTTAATGACCGAAGTGTGATCCTTTAGTGGACTTATATTCAGCAGCTCAACCAATATATGTTTACATTTACATTTATGGCATTTAGTTGATGCTTTTATCGAACGTGACTTACAATTGTGACTGAATACAGCTTGTGCGATTGAGCAAAATATGTCCTTCAACACACAACTACCACAATGTCTTTCACAGGTCATGAACCAGGGCTGATGCAGCTTGTGAACTATTATAGAGGGGCTGACAAGTTGTGTCGCAAAGCGTCCCTTGTCAAGTATGTGTCCTCCTTCAGCTTTTCTCAAATGTGTGAAGGCATTAGATTTCTTCTCCCACATAGACATCTAGATGTAATTAAATGGAAAACTAAATTTGCACCATTTTCCAGCCTTCTCAAATGTTGTAGTGATTGTTCCAGAGCAAGTTAAAGAAACAATGAATCTAATGTAGCTAACAACAAGCAATCAACTATAATCTGTAAAAGTGAACAAATTTTCACTATATAGCTGATCATTGTAATGTTATGAGGGTTGGCCAACTTTGACAACCAGAATCACTTTGATACTTAAATTGGTAATTGTAGATTTTCATTGTTGGTTCTAACTTTGGTGCAAAGCTAAAGAATGTCTGACACTTAACATGTCTTGGTTAGTAGAGTACAATTGGAATAAGTGGAAAATTGTGCAAATTATATATTATCCCCCCCCATGTCAAGATACATTAGAATATACTTAATATTATTCAAAGTTAATAAATGCAACCATAGTATTATAGTATAGCTAGAAAAAAAACTTCAGTTATCACTGATATGTTGTTTTATTGTTTGATCTTATGATTCCCATTCCTGCTTTTTTTTTTTTTTTTTTTTTCCCCCCCATTTTGTTTTGAGTTTTTCTGCAAATGTAAAATTTTACATTCATTTAAAATTTAGTTTTTTAACTGTAGCTGCCCTTTTTAACCTTTAGGTTAATAAAGACGAGTCCAGAGCTGAAAGACCCCTGCAACTGGTTTCCTGAGTCTTATGTCATATACCCCACCAACCTCAATACTCCTGTGGCTCCTGCCACCAACGGTATCAGCCACCTGAAGAGCAGCCCCAAGACAGATGAGCGTGAGGTCTTCCTCGCCTCTTATCACTCCAAAAAGGAAAATGGGGAGGGAACAGTGTGGATTGCTAAATCATCTGCTGGAGCAAAAGGTAAGCTTATTGTATCTTAAATTGTTTGAAAACGACATACTCGCAGCATCATGGAGTAGCAATGGGAATGACAATCATGAGTTTTACTGTGGTCATTTTTGTTTTTCCATAGGAGCTGGAATTTTGATATCTCATGATGCAAACCAATTGCTTGAGTTCATTGACAATCAGGGACAAGTTCATGTCATTCAGAAATACCTGGAGAAACCACTGCTGTTGCAACCAGGTCATCGCAAATTTGATATAAGGTAAGAAACTGCGACCACATGTAACTCTTGTCAGTGTCCTTCTGTGAGTGCAAGTATGAAGCAGAAAAGTAAATTCATGGTTTTAACATTTGATGTATTAATCCTCTGTGTTAAGGAGCTGGGTGCTTGTTGACCATCAGTACAACATCTATTTGTACCGTGAGGGTGTGCTAAGAACTTCCTCTGAGCCATACAACAGCTCTGACCTCCAGAACATGACCAGCCACCTGACCAATCATTGCATCCAGAAGGAGCACTCACAGAATTATGGACGCTATGAGGAGGGTAACGAGATGTTCTTCGACGAGTTCAGAGAGTACCTGCTAAGCATTCACAATGTTTCCATAGAGACATCCATCTTACCTCAGATCAAGCAGATAATAAGGTATGACCAGTACTATTTATAGTGCAATCACCACGTTGATTAAGCAAGTTGCAGCCATTCATCTGATTGTGGAGGCATGTCTGGTTTTTATAGACATCATAAATATGTGTACAGCAAGCAGTAGTACCGTCAATTTTTGTGGTCTTATACCAGTAATCTGATTGTTACAGGTAAACCAATTCCTTTGTAGTAACTTGGCTTGGGACACAGTCAAAACAGCTAGTATCTCATTTTAACTGCTGAATGTTCTCCTGTCTGAACAGGAGCTGCCTCACATGCATTGAGCCCGCGATCAGCACCAAGCACTTATCCTACCAGAGCTTCCAGCTTTTTGGATTCGACTTCATGTTGGACGAGAGTTTTAAAGTGTGGCTAATCGAGATCAATGGAGCCCCTGCATGTGCACAGTCAGTACTTTACATTTTAGATCGTCCACGTTCTTGCATACAGTAACATTATTTCATGTCCTTTGCTCCTAAATGTATGTATTCTTGAGGCAGTCTTTTATTTTTAATGCTATACTGACATTTTTTGTTTCAAACTTTGCAGTATTCTGTGACTTTCTTATAATAAGCTTATCCAAAAACTTTGGGGTACTTCCAGATTTTGACTGAATTATATGTAAGAATACAAAGCATCTAGAGGACATTTTACAAACCACTGGTTTATTCAAACTTCTAACTTCTGGAATATTTACTGAAAATAGAAATTCCATTTCTTTTGAATGTTCAGAGGTGGTAGGTAATTTGTCTTGGGTCAAACTTCTGTGTGTGATTCAGATGAACCATACTGCTTGCATGGAGGTCATGTGTTTGTTTTAAGTGGTATTTTTGGTTCTTCTAAAAATGTGTGAGTCTTTGTGATGTTTTTTCAAGTCTGAGGCAATTACTGTAAAGTGTTCTTCTCCTTTCTTGTCTTGGTTAGGAAGCTTTACCCAGAGCTGTGTCAAGGCATCGTGGACGTGGCCATTTCCACTGTCTTCTCTCTAAGCGTAGATGCCCTCTCCAGTTCTCCACCATTCTCCACCTCACCTTCTCTCACCCCCAGTGCATGCTCCTCACCCAAACTCAGAGCACCAAATCAGATTGGCCCATTCATCAAACTGTAAAAGAGAGAGAGCAAGAAAAAGAATGAATCCCTTCCAAAAACATCCACTGCCAGTAGCTAGGCTGCCTAAGGAGAGGTGTAGTATAGTTATGGAATGATGGGAGAATATTTGAAGTTGCACTCTTACTTGTAACAAACTGTCTGAAATGCTTCTACATCTGCTTCTGTCTGTCACCCCATATCGTTTGGTCCTGTCCGCGGTGATATCAGCTTTTTGAGCTAGAGATACATTCTTCAATTTCACTGGTTAATTATGCCAGGGCCTCAATGCACTGCATAAATTGTCACACAAGGGTCTGTTTTATAGTAGCAGATGAAAGCTGAAGTAATAATACATGGACAGATCTCTGGAGTTTTTCTGACTTTTTGATGGGGAAATGAGATTCCTCAGGAGTGTTCATGGATATATTAAAAAAATGTAGGATGGTTATGAATTTCATTGCAGTGACGTTAGTGCCTTACATATTCGTATGCCTGCTTCCTATAAAGCACCAAGTAGGCATTTCTGAAACATTACCCAAGGACTAAGGTTCAGTTTGCAAACAGAATACTGGAAACAAACAAAATGAATGTTCAGTCTTGTGCCACTGTTGTAGCGATTCCTGCTTTGGGCTTTAAATAGAGGCCGAGCCAGCCTCTGGCACTATGTTTCACTATTTTATAAGCCATTTTACTTTCCTTTAGATTTCAAGAGCTTGTGTGTTCTTGTATTTACTTACACTACCTATTAGAGTAGCAATATGCTTTGTCACTGTAAATTATTCTTTACATGGGTTCAGAAAGTGTTATTCGTTTACAATGACCAAGCTTGTATATAAAACACCAATGTATATTATGAATTTAATCATAAAATATATATAAAGTACATAGCTACATGCTTTAACTTTGGGTGATTGTTTTCAAGCCCGTAGCATCAGTTATTAGCTCCAGTGTCCACTTTTTGTAAGTATTGTTTGTTTTTTTTTCTGTTGTACCACCCAAATATCAAGTTAAGTCATATGCATTTATATAGCAGATGCTCCCACAAAGCAGCTTTACAAATGTCCAAGCCCCCAGTGAGCAAGCCAAGGGTGACAATGGCAAGGAAAATCTCCCTAGAGCACGAAAAAGAAATCTTGAGAGAAACCAAGACTCAAAGGAGTAGGGGGGATCATCCTCTGGCCAAATATTACAGTCCATAATGCAAATACCTGTCTCAGTATGTAACCACTAGCATTTTTTTTTTTGTTTGATCATGCGCAGAGCCCAGCCAATTTTTTAAAATTTTACCTTCACTGTAATGAAGATTGAACAAGAAATAAGATAGTAGCCCCCCTCCCCCACCCCATTTTGGTCACTTTTAAAGTCTGTTTCCCTGTTTTTCATACATTCATATAATTTCCCATATAGATGGGTGAAACACAGTCCAGTTAAATTCTTGTATAATTATATTCTAGATATAGTACATATCTAGGAACCACATTTTGCCAAGTTTGTTTTTTAAGATGAGATCATTAGAATTAAAGATTCATTCTTGGTTACACATACTTTTAGGAACTTTCTACTAATGTGAAATTCATTGTCTGCTGTTAAGATTTAGCCTGGTAGGCTTGTTCTACAGCGCTTCAAAGTACATTTGTGATATGATGTAATCATGGCATGCTGCAGTGCATATGCTAGTTTAAAAGCTGAAATGTCTAGAGTATATGCTAAACAGTACCATAGAGAAAAGTGAAGTACATGTATTTAAACATTCAGTTTTCTTATCAGTGTTGCATCACTACAAATGTATGGAAAATATATTTAGTTGGTTTTCATTCTTATTAGCAATTTATGTTAAAGAAAGTCTTTCCATGTAAAGGAAGGGTGCCTTATACTAAAGTGTAACATTGAAATGTGAGAAGACAAAATACTGATATAGTTAAGGGTGGTTTTTTAAATTATTTTGTCAGCGTTATTTTGCGACATATTCAGCTATAGGCTTCCCTTTTTACATAGAGAGACGGCAACACAATCTTTTGAAAAGTATGCAATGTCCTCATGAGCTGACATTTCATCAACTCTAACCAAAGAGAGATGGAACTGTTTGTATATTTATTTTGTATTTGAACAATTTGGGATTGTTTAATGAACATTACTATGTAGTATGTTTGTGCAGATTTTTCATCTTTGTGGCATGATGTAGTGAAGTCTGCTGTTCTTGGCCACCTGAAATGGAAATAGCTTTCAGTGTGTTTCCTGTATATGTATGTTGTTTAGTTATGTAAGAAAGTAGACTTCTGAAATGTGTTTTATGCCTATTACCAATGATAAGGCTGTGTTCAGACCTTTGACGGAACCAGATTATATTGATAGCCCCCTTGTGTGCATGTTGATCTAGCTGTTACCAGAAAAAAAATCTGGTTTGCTACTTTGTCATTTTCTGTTTGTAACAATGAAGGCCTATAAATGTATTTGCATAACATATTTCCATGTTGTCTTGACACCAAAAGCATTATTTCCTATTTTTGTAAAGCTTTATGCATGGGTAAATTTGGTGTCTGTTGGAAAAATAAAATTAGTTTTCATGGGTTTTTTTTTTATCTGTTAAATTTATACTGTTTAAACTAATTCATTTATAAAACACATTAAATATTTATATAACATTTACTATGTACATATATAATGTATATAAATGTATTATTTATTTAATGCTGAATCTAGTAGCATACCATTACTAGTCACCAGGGGGAACTAGAGTCCATGAAAGCCTACCAAAACACTTCAGCAAACTAAATTATTCCTATCTCTGCTATAAACATTATTGTATATATTTGCAGTCCCCCATTTAAAACTAAGTGGACAAGTGCTTGTTTACAAACTAAAGGCAAATAATCTTGATAATTAACATGTCCTGAAATTAGTGATAGATGTAATAGTCTAAACAAAACCTAAATGGGCAATTTTGTGTCATTCTGGATAAGAAATTATGTTAAATGCCATAAATGTAAATGAATAGCTAGGATAAGGATACAAGAGTTATATGTACTTCAGGTTCAGCACAGTATAGCTGAAAATGCACAATGATGAGTGTAAATAGCAAAGGTTTTTATTTTTTTGGGGGGGGGGGGTGTCTTTATTCAAGTATGTACAATTTTACCACACAATACCCAAGAGAAACAAGAAAATCAAACATGACACAAAGTAGGCTACCTATGCAAGGGAGTGATTTAAAATGGGGCAGTGCAATCCTGACTAAACATGTACACATGTGCAGACAGACACCCACCCACAGGATGGGATATATTCTGTCATGTTCTCAGTAAATCAGAGGACTGATAGTTAAGAAAGGGTCCATTAAGATCTATGAAAACACTCTGAAATAGTGACAGAATAATTCTAGGCTTTTATCCAAGGTTACCCACTCAAATGTATAAGATTTTGAGATCGGAAGATATCTAAATCTTTAACCTCTGATTTCATTTATTTATTGTGGATTTTTAATTTTAATATATATTCCTAAACTGTCTGTACGACCACAGAGCTTACATAGGGTACCATGTCAGTATTGCTGCAAAGACAACAAAATCACCTGGAAACTGATCAACAGCCTAGAACATCTCACCACACAAATTGTCATCATGTTTGCATTTTTGTTAAACTCTTACCTTTTCATTCCCACCTTCAAAAAAATATAGACATCAATTTGTGAATGCAATTAACAACAAACATTTGAACATACTTTCAAATGTTTAACATGCACATATATAGCCATAGCTAAAATAGTAACAGAACAGGTCAGAGATATGAAGAAAAATGAAGAGATGCCTTTAATCACAGATGCAATAAAACACCAAGGCAAGCAGATTTTGCCAGCAGAATGTGGTATATAAGGTCAAACGGAACCCAAAACAGAGCAGCTACTGTATTGCACTTTGTCATAATGCAGCCCAATGCAGAGAAATAAAAATTGCATGAAATTGTTTAATATTTTCTCAAATACATAATTTTTGTTGAACATGTTTTTTCAAAGTTCATTTACTTCTTAGAGAACTGGTTAAAGTCAGATAGCACAGAGATCCTTTGTAAGGTCTTTCTATCAGCAAAACCGATCAAAGGAATCTGAAGGCATGTTTTCTGTATCCTGTTTCAAGTTTATATACTTATAGGGATAAAATGTTCCATACAGTGCATATTCATCTAGTGTCAGGCATACCTAGAATTTAAGATCCACATGATGACCAGTCTATAATATTATATACTCTATATAAACATAATTAAAGGATTCCTGCAGTCAGTCATTCTCTGTCAAAAAAAAGGGGGTCCTGCAATAAGTCATTTATTCTCTTAAAAAAAAAAAACAGCTAGCACATCGATTTATTTTTTATCTTCAAAACTATTTGACAGACATTCTGGAAAGGCAGTCACATATTCATAATAAAATGAGTTAAATAGAACCAGTCCATCAACTCACCCAAGTCACTTTGATGTATCTTTATATTTTTAAAAAATGTAACAGATGAAGTTGAGGTAAAAATAAATTTTACCGTAACAGATAAAGCCAAACATAATTCTATGAGATCAGACAAGTGCAGTTTTCCTTAGTATTCCAAAACATGCTCTTTCAGTCCTGAGAAACCCCTAATCCACCCCTAATCCAATCTTAATTTTGGACATACAGAAGAGTTTGATGGCGATGAAGCCATTAGGTTAAGGGACAATTTAAGGTTTCCTAAACAAACCACTTCTTTAAAAAAAAAAAAAAAAATCAAAACAAATGCAGTAATGTGCATTACTGAATGTAAACAAATACCTTATTGAAATAGGTATGGTGCATAATTTCTCAAAGAAATAAATAAGTTCAGAAATAAAATTGGGACAATCTTCTATCATGAAGCTGTACCTATAATGTTACTGAAAAGATCACCAAAAATAAAGGTTTTGGTTGTCAATGGCATTATTTTACATGACAGAAAATAAGTGACAGATACTATTTCTATACATACAAGGACACATCTAAATTACGCAGTCACGAGTTATCCTTCACAGATAGCCCAGAGGGTCACAATAAAGAAAAGAGAAAATAGATTCTGCAGCATCACTGGGTCAAATGTGCAGTGAACCTGTCAGTGCCCAGTTTTAGTAATCAGCACAATTCACTTTTACTTCCGGTTTTCCCCCTGGCAAATAACATATTGCCTGCAGAGGTATGGGTCAAATGGCATTTCAGTATCAACTTTTGAGTGTGGTTAGCTTGGGAGTGGGTTGAGAGCATATGGTTTTGTTAGTTGCACATAATTAACTGGTGGCTGTTTATGTTGTCTAAAAACATAAGGTATTCAATTTTAAATATCATTACAATTTAGGAAAGTTGTGAAAGTTTAAGGCTGTTAAAAAAGGGGGCTGGGGGTACAGGGAGAAGTGTGCAGCACTTGTCCACATTCCGGAACCTATCCATGTCCTCCCTCTTGGGAACTCAGGCTTTCAATGCGCCAGGTCAGCATGACTGGCACTCAGGTCCCGAGTCTTCCTCAGACGATTATTTCTCTCCTGTCCATGACACACAGGTGGAGGAAAGCAATAATGATGAGTTGCTGAGAAGTAAATCTCAGTTAGATCACTGTGGGTAAAGAAGCTTCTGGGTAAAGACCTTCCCAATCTAATGTTGTTTTTTGTTTTTAAATCAAATCTAATGACACAAATGTAGTATCCAAGTAGTCTCAAGTCAAATCTGCTCAAAAAATGAAGTTGCCTTTTCACACATTTTTCCAATTTAAATTTCAACATGTGAGAACCAAGCAATTTATTAATAGCTATTTAAACACTACCAATTTAAAAACATTACACTTTCAAAATGTACTTATATATTTATCCCTGGAGTAAATGTCCTAGTATAACCAAAAATTGTCAACCATTTCTTTACTCAATATGCAATTTTGCTGGTTTCTGAACATTAAGTAGTGTGAAATTCAATCATGGGTGTTCCATAATTTCAAGCTTTTCAGGGTTACTGTGATGGTTAGTTGACACTGAGAGACAGAACATGTTAGTCTGTGATCATGGTGGCGTACTCTCTCACATGCAGGATAAGTCAAAAAAAAGTTTTGGAGCTGTTTGGCAGGATGTGGGTTTGCTGGCTTTGGTTGACATTAGTGAATGCCAGGTGAAGTCTTAAATTGAGAGAAATACGAACGTGAATTGGCTGATAGATGGCCAAGAAAAGGAACCAGAAACCAAAGGCAGGTTGTTTGACAAGAAGAATATTTGGAGGGGAGAAACAAAGAAAGAAAGAGATAGAAAGAGGGACTAACTTTCTTACTTTGTAGAGTTCTCCCGCAGGTTTGTCCAGCTTGTTGAGAACCCCCAGAGAGTTGGCCCTCTTCATGCTGCTTCCGACAGTCACATGCAAGTGAGTCAGGTCAAAGGGCACGCATGAGTGATGTGTGTGGAGGGGAATGGCCATGGTGTGTGTGTGTGTGTGTTAACCATGTTAATAAGTCACACAGGTTAGTGTCACTGTACGACATAAGGCAAAACCTCTACCCAAATTGGACACATTGGGGAGAAAAAAAAAAATGCATGAAATGATGTTAAACATAGAATGGGGCAGTATTAAGATGCAGACACAGTGCTCTGTAAGAGGACAACATACACTGGACACCCCAACTCCTTCCTAATCTCCATTTTTCACTATAACATTGTCTGCTCTGTTGACTATACCACACCATAGTCCCCATGAAACAACATTTATGTGCATACCAGCACGGAGGCAACATGCTTTCCTTTAACATTGCTGCAGAACCTCTTGGCTTCTCCCTAACTGGCATAAGAGTACCGCCACTGTTAGACTGTGACCAAAGACATTCATAATCACAGCAGTACATCAGAAAGACCCATCAGTCTGAACAGGAGTGAACATGAGGAAAGATCAGAGTGAGGGAAGCAGCATGTAGAATTCAAGACACAAACAGAGAATCAAACTGAGAACACAACAGGGAGAAGGCATATATAACAAGAAACATACAAAACCGACAGAAAGAAGAATTGAGAGGAAGATGAACGTCTTAAGCAGAAAACTAAAGCAGGTGAGAAAATGGAATAAACATGCAAGCTATAAATGGAAAAATTTATTTAATTAAATTGTATAAACAGCAGAGAGAAGTGGTCAAAAGAATTTACACACAAGGAGCCCATGCAGACAAAATAAGACACAATAAAAATCACACAGCACTTGGGCATTTTATAAAAGACTGTTTAAAAAATTAAACATTTATTTGAAAACAAAGAAGTAGAGAATAAATTAAAAAAAACATAAAAAGGAAGTCCAACACAACATGCTGAAACAGGCCATGCAAAAACTAAAAAGGGAAACCTTTTTTTTTTTCCTCCTGTGTGACCATACAGTACGGCATGTTAATTCTACTTAAACCTGTAGATTTTTTAGGTGAGGTTGTATGGTTACCCAGTAAAAGAATTTAAAATAAAATTAGTGCTTTATATTCAGTCACAGTTTCCTTTTTGAGTTTAATTTTAAAAATGTTTTTTTTAAAAAAAAAACAAACAACCCCACAACATCAGTATATGACAGTGTAATTAAGTTAGTGACATTTTGGCATATTCATGTTACAACATGAAGTGGTAACTGGAGTTACAGACATGAGAGTCTGCCAGTGAGCTGGTCTTACAGTGTAATACATTAGTGAATTAAAACTATAATTTTCTTTACACATCAGTGTTATGCAGGCCTGCATTTGTACAAAAACAGAGTCTTGTTAATCAAGCAGGTAAATCCCTTATTCCCTTGAAAGCATTTAGTGGAGAAAGGGTGAGAGATGTACTGCATATGAAATTGTTTTTAAACTTAGAAAAATGAACAAAACTCTCAAGTCAACTATAATTCCAGTTCCATTAAGAGGTGTAATTTATTCTTCATTGCCTATAAAGCACAAAGCTCTTACTTAAACCACAGTATATAGTCTGTCAGTAAGTTTACATTCCACCTTTCAAAAGCACAGAATAATATGAGGACAGGTACCACACACTGTTTTTAAAAATGTTTCCACTCTTGAGTTGCATGGATATTAAAGCTCCTTATTCTTCATTCTGTGCACTTGCAGGTTATCCGCCACACGCTTTCACTCTCAACCCAAAGACAACCACCACCTCCTAAGACACATCTTCAAATTTTATCCCCTCCTTGTCTGCAATTTTATAGTTTGAAGCTATACTTTCATTATATTTTGTTCTAGTGAATCTATATTTCTACACTGCTCCAGTTGACGTCCTCTGTCCCTTGTCATTCAATATTCTCCAGCATTTATATTCCCTTTTGTCTTGAAGTGAGGAACTGCTGAAACAGCACCACTCATACACTTATACTACTTGTCCCTCTTCATAAATGCACCTTTAAGATTTAAACTTCATTTGGTCTTTTCAGCACAGTGTAGCAGCTCTGTCAGTGTTGCAGTATCTGGTGAGCGTCTAGGCGTCATACCCCAGGCCTGGTCCATAGCTGGATAGGTTGGGCTGTGGGGAGGGGGGGGGGGGTGATAATAGTTACCCAGGGTTCTTCGGCTCGTTTTCTCGTGAGCTGCCTCCTTTGAGTTTGCGGACTAGTTTCTCGCTGCTGCGGCGGAGGGAGGCACGGAGTTTACTGAAGGAGCCGCTGCGCTTCAGTGAGCCCGAGCCATCCTGCACACAAAGAGACTGTATCTTTACAAACACACATACACACCCCCATAGTGACAAGCAGGGCCTGCACACTGGGTGTAACTTTTGCACATGCATCCACTCTCAAACGCACACAAATGACAACTACCTCTTCTTAAACAATTGCAGCATGCCATGTTGGATCATAAACATCTCTAGCTGTGCTGAAATTCAGATTATCCAGCCACATGCAATTAATTAGATATAACTTTATAACTTCATTCTCATATCATCAATAATCGGAATGGTGATATCATGCAGTTTTCAATGTATGAATTTGAATATAATGCAATAGAAGCTGCATGTTTCAACTCTAACCATAATATGGTAGTAAAATGAGCCAATATGTATATAAGCAAGCATGAGAAGACTGACTGCAGATAACACTCAGATAGGCACATTTGCACTGCACATGTTCCATTTTACAGCAGTACGTCTTTTTTATCCTTATGCTGAGCTTGTTGCAAAGATTTGCTCACTTTTGACAAAAAACATTTATTGCTCAGGTGGTTACAAGACGTGTACAACAAGTTTGAATGGTTGCAGTTTTGCTTTTGTTTTTTGTATGCTATTTTAGGGATATTTTGAGAGGTTTAGGTAATTATACTGTTGCCTTTGGTATTGATGGCTCTGGTCCTTTAGGTTTACCCCTCTTTGCTCTGCTGCAGTCTCCTCTGCTGTGAGGCCACCCTCTGGGCTCTGATCCCAGCTCCTCACCAACAGCAGAGCAAGGTGTAGTGGCACAGAGGAAAGAGCCAAACGTACACACAGAAGGAAGGATATGTTGCAGGGAGATGGAGCACTGACAAGAACTTAGCGGAAAATCTGCACCTTCACCTTCAAAGGAATTACATGCACACACAGTCTATATGGAAGGTATGTCACATTGAATCATTGTGGACATCTTCCACATATGCGCATATACATACTCACACACAGCAGTAAGAGAGAGAACAAGGAAACAGGCAGAGGCTGTAGTAAGCACAGTCAGTTTTATTAGAAGTTAAGAAAGACACAAGATGCAGCAACACCAGATTAGTGAAAGAGTATTACACTCTGTATTTATGCCATATATTCATTCCACCTCATCATTCTCCTTCTACTCATCTGCATATCATAATTCTTTCCCTGCTTTTTAGATGCGTGTTCTACTCAGTGGCCTGACATTAATGATCTATAAGCTATAGTATTAGGAAAGGAGGGGTGGAGCATAGCCATTATACACCAACTTTAGAGAGCAGCCTCAAGGTACAATCATGCCACTGTACAGAGGGTTGCCACAAAACAGCTACAAGAGGCCATATGGAGACAGGCACATGCAGAGGCATGACTCAAATGGCCCCTGACAAAAACTTCATCATTGCATGGCTGAAACAGTGGGTACAACACAAACATTAGTACATGGCGTGATGGACATCATTCAAATACTCCAATGGGAGGGGGGAAAAAAACCCCAACAAACAACAAACAAAAAAAACCAAACAATCTGCCCAATTTTCTGGCTTTGATACTAGATTTCACAGACTTGGTGAGGTGGAGAGGGATATACAAGGATATATACGGGAGTCTTGTGACAGCAGAACATTACACTCTAGGTGCCTTAGACACCAAAGTGTACAAGTCACTTAGTGACAGAAAGAGAAGTGAATGTGACAGATTAAACCTTGGATTAATAGACAGACAGACAGACAGACAGACAGACAGACAGAGACAGACAGACAAGAGGTTCCTCTAGTGCTAAGATCTAAAGACATAGACTTAACTATACAGTGCTGTGATACTTGAGTCAGCTCTGACAAAGAGGAAAAGCCAGGAGTGGCCCACATATAGCAAAGCAAGGCTTCTGAGCCTGCTTTGGCCTGCCTGTGCCCAAAGGAGGAGGAGCAGGAGGAGGGTGAAAGGAACCAATCGGAGAGAGCAGACGGAAAAAACAGCAAAGCTGGAGAGGGAGGCAAGGCGAGCGTCCATCATGCAGAAGGTAAGTTCTACAACCACAACAAGGCATCTGGAGTTACACCTGCTGACCACACAGAAGAGAGGGAGGGAGAGAGGAGAGTAAAAGAAGAGTAGAGTCAGCAGGGGAAAAAGGGAAAAAAGACAGAGAGAGAGAAAGAGAGAGAGAGAATGCAGAGCAAGAGAAACAAAAGGATGTTGCATTAGTCATAAGACTGAAAATTGAACCTGGGGAGAGGTGACAAGTGAGTGGAAAAACCTCAGGACAGAAGAGGGAAGTGTAACAGTAAACTGAAACCAGATCAAGATACCACCAGTCTAGACTGAACACCAGATGGCATTGTACCTGCTATACAGAGTCTTGGAGCTGTAACTGCTTACAAAAAAAACCTTAAACAAAATCTGCCAAGCAAAAATCAAGAATCAGCGGGTTTAAAAAATTAAATAGAATACAAGAACCAACAAGCTGACATGTAGGAATAGAGGACAACTAATGCAATATTCATGCCACTACACGGTCAAAGTATGAAAGCTATTTTTGCATTTCTGTGACTATTCAACTAAACGAAAAATCTTAAAATTACCATAATTTTTCTGTAGCCATCATACTTCACAAAAACAAACTATTTGAAAGAGGAGAAGGTTGAGGGGCTAAAGCCTAAGCTTTGTCTCAGTCCTGGGGCTATTAACCCTGACTACATCTGTAGCTGCAGGCCCATGATGCCATAAAGGCCAGCCAGACAAACACAAACATGCAACTGCTAATAAACCAAAGGATAAATGAACAAGAGCAGAACAAAGAAAACAGGGAAATAAGGACAAGATCATGGTAGAGGTGTGGAAAACGGATCAGATGACCATGAGTAAGTGAAACAGAATGGGCATTTAAAGGAGCATTTTTAATTTATCAAAGAGAATAGAATAATACTGCTTACCCACATGCCCACATACAAATAGCTCAGAAGACCAGAGCATGCACAATGAGAATAGAGACCTACACACAAGAGAAGTACAGCACACAAAGCCCACGCCAAAACGTTGTGTGAGAGCCCAACAGGTACATGAAGGTGTGTGAGGGACCCTGCTGAAAGCATACATACATACATACAAGCTTTGAGATTGTGTGAGGAGTTCATTGTTTAAATGTATGTGGCAAAAGCAAACATACATGCTTAGACATCTGAGTGACTTAAAATCAGTGTTCCCATTTACTTGAATATCTGGCAGGACATAAATATACCACTTAATCCACAAGCGCATTCAACAAAGTAAGAGATAGAAATAGTGCTGGAAGAGAAGTATGTACAACAGAGAAAGAGTCAGAGAGAGAGAGAATTAAAATGAGGGCAAATTTAGACACAATCCAATCAATCAGTCTGTTAGATATAACTAGACTTGCCCCCAGGCCAAACTGAGGGCAGACTATTGCAGTAAAGAATGCTGATTGGTTGTCCTGCTGCTAAGGCTACCGTTGCTATGGGAGCAGGACAGCACTGATCTAGAACTGCAGAGAGACTACAGCAGAGGAGTTAGGGTCAAAATAGCAACTAAGAAACTGCAGCTCTATAGAAAAACACATTTAGATTCAAAGTACTATGAAAAGCTAGTCAACAGTATTTTAGATCACTGTTTTAAGTTAATTGGAATGTCATGAAACTGTGACCAACTGATCAGAAAACACAAAACTGTTAGTTATCTGCTTAACACAAGAAAAAAATTCTAATAATGTTATGAAATAGTTTGACAGTAACAGTTCTATTTATAACTCAAAACCCTACAAGTAAAGGCATTTGGCCTTCTAAGCAATAAACACTTGTTTGTGAATGAATATTATGCCCACATAACTTGTTTTACTTGATAACTTTCTCTTCAAGAAATGTTGCTCACAACTTGTGAACTAGATCAAGTAAATGATTTCAAATGCATGTGTAAGCAGAGGATTTGTTGTATTTGTTGTCCAATACATATTCATTTTACTTACCAATTTTTGCATTTAGAGTATGATCACATAGATATGCATGAGGTGAGTTTTAAAAAAAAAGCTCCACATTCTAAATAAGGTTAGAACACTAACAGAGTTTTGGTTCAGATCTTAATAAATCACTATAAGAAAACTCAACCAGCATTAACATCATATCAGACAGAAGGTCTTTTCACTAAATTCAGTAGACTTTCCATCATTTTTAGCTTGTCTGATATATTGCTTATTAATCATTACTGTGTCTGTCAGTGATCAAAGATCCATCACAAATAAATGCGCTTGCAGTTCCAGATGCTCTAACTACTTTAGAAAGTGATCAGTCTCAAGGCAGACTGTTCTAGACAACATGACTATTAGAAAGCATTTTTTTAATTAACAAGAGAATAAAACTGGCTGAATCCCAATTCAAAAATTGGTTCAAGATAACTATCAGGTCCAAATAACTATCAGCGTTAAATAAGAAAAATGAGTTGCATTTAATTAATGAACAAGGGGTCCGTCTTGATTACATTATGTTTCTGAATGCTGGTCACTTAATATAAACCACATTTCATCTGTGTGATTAAACAGAAAGTGCAACCGACTGATGGGGATATGAGTCAGTCAGATGTCACTCAGCTGGCATTGACGTTTCACAACCCACGAAGTGGGAGTTTCTGGACTGAAAATTAATGGCTGTGTGTACACCTGTACACATCACCCTCATCACTCCCATCATTCTACACTGTCTTCAAACATGACCTCGTTACAGCATGCCCTCCTTCAGCTTCCCCAAGTGCCATGGCTGTGTGTGTGTGTGGGTGTATGTGTGTGTGTGTGTGTGTTTGGCTGGGCGGTGTGTGCTGTACTTACCCCGTTCCACTCCACACTCATACTCACTTCCTCTCCTCCGTCTGGGCCGCTCTCGTACTTCACGGTATCGGAGGTGAGGCTCTCCCTGCTGCACTGCTTCTCCCGAGCCTCCGTGTCGCATAACACCTCTGCTACACGCTGCTTGTGGGCTGTGTCCAGACCCTGGGAGAGATACATGCATGGGCAGATGTGCATCGGTATTATAAAGACCACTCTTACCACAATGAAAGACGACGAAAGGGCAGTTTTAAAAATGTTTCATGCCATTTGACAAAAATTTTCCCTGCACAACACCAGGGGACTGCAGACAAACTTGCACCAAATATCAGGACTGTCCAATAGTAAAAGAGCAAGGGAACATTCTTTTTGGATTATCTTCGTGTCTGGCTAAAGGTTTCCAACTCACTGCTCTGTGAAAAAGCTATAACTTCATGGCAAATCATGAAATTACCACATTAACAAATGCCTAACAATACTCTACCAATACAATGCCAACCTGTTTTCGGGAACGCATAGCAGCCTCCTCTAGAGTCTCAGCAGCGTCAAACTTGCCCTGCCGCCTGTAGAGAGCCCCCAGGTTCTTCAGCGTGGTTGTCACTGTGGGACTACATGGAGCAAACAAACAATTCCAAAATGTTTTGTTGGGTTTTTTTTTTAGATTATACAAAAATCTGATCCTTCACTGGGAACATCTGAGGCTGGTTACCATGCTAACAGCCACACATGTGGTTGTGAAGTGTGGCATAATGAAAGTACATTTATTAGTAATACTGTAACTGCATCAGATTATTAACTGTTGCCTGAGAAGACAACTGCTACAAAATAACTGCTACATGTATGATAAAGAAAATAATTCTGACCTGTCTACTTTGCAGGCCTTGTACCAGCCACCATAGTCTCCGAACAGAGAGCCATCCTTCTGCTTTCCCTGAAACACACAATTATTATTTACAACCAAGCTCTCCAAAATGCAGATACACACTTGCAGCATTTTTCATTGCAGTTCTTACAACAAAAAATTATCACTTGAAGATAAGAAAATATTAGCAACATTTTTACTTCCAGGACAAACATCATTTTATGCAAATTGTTTCTCTAAGCTTGCTAAAATAACAGATTGGTATATCAGTAGTCCAGCGCTCCAGGGTTTAAGATTTAAGCACTCATCAATCAAGATAAAACTTCTCTATTCAAATCATGCTACTGTTGGTCTACCAAGTGCTCATGTATACATATACAGGCACAAATACACACGCACTCACAGATAAACACATACAAGCACACACACAGACATATACATGATCAAGGAAGCATGGCATTATTTCCAGTGCTAGAAAAAGGTAATGGGTAAAGAGACTAGAAACCAATGAAATATCCTCCTTTCAGTACTGTTCAGCTCAACATTTGCAGTTTTCCATTTATGTTCATATGATTTATGAATTTTCACTTATCACCTTGCTTTCTTCTCTCTCTTCAGCATGCATCCAGATGGGCTTGTTTTCATCTGCACAGGCAAGCAGTGTAAAATGAGAAAAATACACAGACACCCCCTAATAGCTCCACCCTCCCTGCAACCTTTTAGTTTAGTTTTAGATGTTCAACATTAATCATGCCTCTGTCTTCCTGAGGTTTTCACACTGGCCATGGTGTGCAGCTGAAAGGCAAAAGCAACATAACTGCAGATTCACAATTTTACAGTGATTAAGCATGGGCTGAGGAAGCCTATAGCTTTTGATAAGCCCTCAGGAGCAAGAGGGCATGACCCAACACGTCCTATCAAAATAAATATGCACTGAAGCAAATTAAGACATCAGGGTTTGAATAGACCAAATCCTCAGAACAGCAGGGAGGAAAAGTCTGAAATAGGTCCTTATTTTTATAATCGCATAATTCTAAACATGGCATAGCAGACTAAAATATTTCCTCCTATCATTTTCCTTATTAACTTCTGCTTCACCATCTTTACGGTACTCCCCTTGAGTTACTGCTGATACAGTGTTTTATCTGAGCACCATCAGAAATATGTATGTATGTATGCATGTATGTGTGTAATATATATATATATATATATATATATATATATATATATATATATATATATATATATATATATATATATATATATATAATATAAATAAATAAATAAATTGAACAATTATATTTTTGCAATTTTCAAGTGCTGCTGCATTTAAGAATTATTTGCACAGACAGGGAAATTTTCTGTGATGGTGACTGTTTATCAAAGTAAAAATGCAATATGTAAAGTTAATTATATAAATGGGTAGATGACCACCACATTTTAAATGCTATGAATCCAACATATAAAGTGATACTTGTTGCCAATTTCTTCAAGTAACTTTTTTTTTTTTTTTCCAGATCACAAAGCAAAAAGGGTAAAGACTACAAAAGGGGACAGGCTTTTTGAAGGGGTTTTGGACTGACATCAGCAGGCTACCAGCACATAATAATTGGCAACTTGTGCCAATTATGATGTTAGTCAGGAACCCCCTGAAGGCAGAGTAAAGTGGAATATAATAGGATACACATTAATCAGTCCTATGATTAATTATAATAACACACCTCTCGTCTCTTTTCTGGGAACTCTGTGTTTTTTGTTTTTTTTCATTAAACACAGCAGCCTTCTTTTCCCAATCCTTACATCTCTCTTCCCATACCAAAGCATGGCTATCAAGAGGGATGAGAGAGTGACGGCTGCTAAGTGAGCTCAGAGGGCACATCCTTCTAAGACACCAGCCACAGAGCACTGCCAAGTGTCTCGCTGCCCTCACAAGCAGAGTGCAACCAAGGGTCTTGATGCATATAAAGGAGAGTGCTTAACACTTAACTCTGCTCATCTACGCAGAGGCCAGAGTGAATCAGTACAGCACTCTGTGAAAGAGAGACTCTTACCGCTGTGTTGCAGTCAAAAACAGCAGACAAAGCACAACACAGATTCTCTGCTTTGCTGGCAGTGTTTCTCTCGTGGCATGACTCAGGAGCCCATTTCCTCCTTTACAGTGTGTGGGATGGGGGTCTTAATCCTGACTGGCAATGCTCACACACTGAACTTACACAGGAGTGCTATAAGCAGGGAAAAGTTTAATAGTAGTAATAAGCCATAGCAGTACTGTAAAATGGAAGGACCAGAGGAAGAGTCCAGTTTGCTTACCGTCCACAGATCCAAACTCCCTCTCATGAGCTCGTGTGAGGATCTCTTTATACAGAGTCTCTGCTTGCTTAAACTTGCCCTGCTTTAGATAACATGAAGCCTGATAGACAGAGAGCGAGAGAGAGAGAGCGAGAGAGAGAGAGCGCTTACCAGTCAGTGGTGAGAGGAAAAAAAAAAGACTGGTAGAGGAGATAACAGCTGTGGATGGCTGCCCAAAACATGATAATTCAGGAACCAAAGATATTATTGAGCACCTAATAAACATCCCAGCTATGAGTGACTGTGCTCCAACATACTGCAATTGCCAGACAAATGACTGGGAATGCTGTCTGAGGGAAAACATGCCAAAGCAATTGCTCAGAAAGGCATTTTACTTGTTTGTGCTTTTTACCACTGACTGCACTAAGAACACAAGCTTATATGCAAATGAATCAGCTGTACATGGGAGGGATCAATCCTTATGTGGTGGAACAATGTGGCATCTGAGGCTGACTGCTTTCTGCCATAACATATTACAGTGTCCTGTTACTCTGTTTTCACGTGTACACATACAGCATTATAGCACACCAAGTACACTTTGTATGAGCCAGGATTCCTAGCCACTCTTATAAACTACTAGAACGCCAAAACAAAGAATGAGTCCAAATTGAAAGTACCAAATTGTTTTTTGTCTTGGCTACGTTCGGGTCATCAGGGCCCAGTTTGGTCTGGTAGATGTTGAGGGCTCTCTGGTAGTAGTGCTCCACCTCCTCATACTTGCCCTGGTTCTGACACAGCAAGGCTAGGTTGTTCAGCTGCTTTGCCACATCAGGGTGGTCCTTCCCCAGCACCTGGCACAAACAGACACACACAGCTATTCAACCGCTTAAAAAGAATGATCATCATAAGGTAAATTTTAGGAGTTGTTATATGCACGCATATACAGAAAGCCACACAAACAAAGAAAGACAAAGATAAAGGGAACTACAGAATGTATTTTCAATGAGGGAAAACACACATACAATAATGAACAATCTAAAAAATACAATTCTAAACATTTTTTTTAAACTTTCAAAAAAAAAAAAAAAACACACACTCTCCCACAACAGTACAGTTTTAAAGAAAATGACATCTGTACAAAGCAGAATCTAACTCTTAAAATATTTAAATGTATAGTCAAGTTAGCATTGTGTTCTGTTATCCAGTTATATTATCATTTTTTGTCCCAGTAGACATATCAAGCTGAGGGCATTATTATAATATATGGTTTGGTACAGCAAACCAAGAGGAGGGAGTAATGACCACCCACAGCCATGTTATATTCCTTTTAAAACAGGCTTGGGCCCATAACTAGGCATTACCTACAGTACAGTATTGAACCCTACATAACTAATGTTTATAATATCCTCTAAACAAATTATCATATATGAAGGCATTAAGTAAGCACATGAACAAAAAACACACACTAACAAAATTGTACAATTCAGTACTTACCCAGTAACGCCGTTTATTTAAATTTAATCATTTAATTAAATACACGGAATAAGCCCATCCAAAATATACCCTTGATAGTCCCCTACAATAGCAAAAGTCATATTTACCATTAATACAACGGCTAATATTGCAAAGCTCTCATGCTGGCAAAAAATGCAATAAACACAATCAGATGTTATAAGAGGACCAAGCTGCTAGAGTCAGAATGGGAAGATCAAATGAGAACTGTTTTTGATAAGTTACTAAAAAAATTAACAAACCTGTGTTTAAAACACTCATAGCAGCACAAGCCTACAACACTATGCTGTAAAAACAGAGAAGTGAAGCAAGTTGTGTCCCTTTCCCACTTTTCTACTCTTGGTCTCCAATTTTTCCTTTTTCACAAAAGGAAGATATATCATTAAATATCTCACTAAAACGGTGTCAAGACACTAGACTGACCACTTAGGCCTGACACTGCACCTGCTATGTCTTCATCTGCCATCCCCCCTCTGAAGCTGCTTCTAGAACTATGGTGTCGAAAGAGTAAATTGTTATTTTGTGCTCTCTCCTTCTCATTATACACCATACATCTCACTGTCCCACTCTGCATCTCTAATAAGAAGCTACTAGGCACCAGTGTTGGAGAGAGGTGTGTTGAGGCATTGACTGGTCACGGTCTAGGTCTGTTTGTGTGAGTGGCTGGTTAACTAGGACATCATCATCATCATCATCATCATTGCTTTGAGTACTGACTATACGCAATATTAACTGCCAAGAGAACAGAAATATTTAAGACATTTCAGCTATTTTAATTGTCATCTGTATAATCATCTGTCATTTGCATCACGAAAGCCTGAGTTTAAGCAAATAGGGCAAGCAAAGAGTAATTTTGTAAAAGGCCTCTTAACTGCAGATACAGACAGACAGTCTGGTTTCAGCAGATTCCTCTCTTCATGATAAGGCTGAGCTGAGTGGCGGTAATCCTTACTGAGCAGTCTTATGCAATTCTTACAGCACACCGACATTCCCAAAAGCTCAAACTACAGTTTTGAGGTTTGACAGAGAACACCTCAATAATGAGGTGCTTCTTACTAAAAGGTCCTGCACAGAAGAAAGAGATGTGCCTAGGGTAGAAACGAGGAAATTATTTTAAGGATTCAGAAATATTTTTTTTCAGTGGAAAAAGAGAGGTAGGAAAATTGGGGTGAGAAAGAACAGGAGATAAAGTTTAGACTCTCACTCAGTTCCTTCCCACTTATCACCAGTTTGCATGTCTCACTTCTCTTTAGATGAGACTAAAATAAGCTTGAGCTTCCCTGGCAACCTTATTCTCCCTGAAGTCTTACTGGGAACTGTATAGTGTAGCTTAATCCTAAGGGACGCATGTAGCACCAAGAAAGCTAGAGAGCTATGAAGCTGAATTCACTCTCTGGCAGAGTGATGTCAGAGAACCCTGGGTAGCCCTGTCACAGACTAATGGCAAAAGTGATAGCAGATGACCTTTAAAATCTGACCTACCTTCTCTCTGATCTCCAATGCCCTTTTGCATAGTGGCTCAGCCTCCTTGTACTTTCCTCGCTTACCATAAAGAACAGCCAGGTTATTCAGTGTAGCAGCCACCTACACACACACGCACGCACGCACGCACAAGAAAACAGCAGAAGCTCTCAAAGCAACCAAAATGAAACCACAAAAAAAAAAAAAAAAAAAAAACCACACACACACACAACAGGCCAAATGCTGGAAGTCATCAGATCTTACGAAAAACGATTCTGACTACACAGTCTGATTGAAAAAAGCAAGATCAAATCGTAACCCCTGTGATATGACTTAAATACACTAATGGCCCACGGTGACATTGATCATTAGCCTGATTCAGCCGTACAAATGAGCCCCATGCATGTACAGCAAAAGCTAAGTGGGTACGGCAAAAGAAGAGAGAACAAGACAAAGAGTAGCAGGAACGGTTCCAACCTATTCAGTACACAGTGGTGATGCAGGGCCTGGTGAAGAGGTAGACATAAGCTTAAGATGGTAAACACTACCAGCTCAGACAGTACACATACCTAAACCCACCCAAGTCCGTACTTGGCCTCTTGTTTTGCCTGAAATGAGTAAGGTTGTATGTACTGCCAAACAATGAGGTTGTCTCAAACGAACAATTATATATTCTCCATCCATCTCACAGAAACACACACATACCGCAGGATGGTCTTTGCCCAGTGTTTTCTCTCTGATAGCAAGCGCATCATTCAGAAGGTTTGCAGCCTCTTTGTATTTATTCTGGTCCCTGAGAGGTTGAAGAGAGAAAGGAAGTTAAAACACGCTGCTAAAAACAATGCACATTATGAATGCTATAGTCTATCCAAAAGACAAGCTATGATGACAGAAATCATGCACTGCCTGAGTAACACTAACAGTTAGTCATTATGACAAGTTCTAAATAAAGAACAACATTTAAATTATTTTGCTGATGCTTTTATCCAAAATGACAATTATGACTGAATACAACTTGAGCAATTGAGGGTTAAGGGCCTTGTTCAGGGGCCCAAGAGGGGAAACTTAGTGGTGGTGTGGGGGCTTAAACTGGTAACCTTCTGATTACTAGTCAAAAACCTTAATGACTGCCCACTAAGAGTGCAGACACAAGGTGGCATGAGCTTCATTAGAGAGTGGACCTGTAAACGAGGGCAAGGATGTTGAGCATGGTAGCGACATCAGGATGGTCATGGCCCGAGGTCTTCTCCAAATCCTCCAGTGCCTGTTTGCAGAGGGGCACAGCCACCTCATACCTGCCCTGTGAGGCATACTGGATCACCAGGTTGTGGAGGGTGCGGAGCCTAGCTGGGATCTCGTAGCCACCCTGCTGAGCTGCTGCTACCGCACTACTGTGTGGGGTTTGGACTAGACACAGAGAGAGAAGAATTGCGTAGGGGATCATGTGAGCTTAAAAACAAACAAACAAACAAACAAAAACATTCTCACAAATTTTGAGAAACATACAAGCAGGGCACATATTTCACAGATGCAAAGCAAAATATGCAGAATTTGAAGAGACAGGTTCTCATCTTAGTAGACAAAACAAATAATTTTATTATCCAAAAATGTTTTAAGCACCATTTTCAACTGAACAAAAGGCTGGCTATAATAATTCTCTACAGACCAAAGATGTCATTTTTGGTATTCAACTGGAAATGGAGCTTGGGGTGAAATTTCTGTGTAAATTTACTGTGTAAAAGAATCTGAGTTTTCATATGGCAGAAAGGAGCTGATTTGAAATGTGCCTATTAGAGAAGCATAATGTCCCCTGGATATAAAAACAATGCTGCCTTTACTAAAGGGAGTGGCAGTGAACCTGGACCTCTTGGACCAATCTAGATTTCTCCCATTCCTATCCCATAAGATGTATGTATTCACATCTATTGTTTATCTGAAGATGATAGCAAGGTCATTCAGAGGATCAGCGCAGATGCTAGTTTTGTTGTGTTAACTTATATCTTTAAACACAAACAGGATATCTTACACCAAGTGTTAACTTTAATTACTGCACTCTGATTCATGCAAGCGCAAGTGCAGACACTAATTGGCTCACATGAACTAAAGAAGGAACTGGTGGATACTTACTGCCAGGGCCTGGCTCATCCTGTTCATCAGGGAAAAGATCGTCCAGAGTCTCCCTACTAGAGTCAGAGTCTTTGTCATCCTGAGAGTGGGAGTGGAAAATGGAACATGCACAGAGAGAAACAAGGACACGCAGTGTCATTGTTGTGAAGCACCAAAGCTGTTTTAGTGCTGATGGCCCCTTATGGCCCCTGTCTCACCCCCTTATGGTGAATTATGTTAAATGTGAGTGAGTGAGTTACAAGCCAGGAACATGAAGTGCTGTGACGGAGACCATCACTGTCCAAAGAGGAAGATAGTGTGACAGAGACCATAAGTTAGGGAGTTTAAATAGGTGCTGTGGCTACTAAGCCAGGGAGCTGGCTCTTTGGTCTGGTGGTCAAAGCTCACATTTACCTCCTGTCAGCCCTGGGTTTGAATCCCGGGTAGGGTGGCTGCCTTCAGCCTTCGTTACAGGTGCTTCACATTAAACAAACAAAGAAAAAGAAGTAGAGAGCTAAAATGGGTTGGCTAAAAGAGGCTCTTACTGTTGGGCTGAGGTCCTGGTCATATTTTTTGAGCTGGTTCATGAATTCCAGGTGTTTCTTCTCCTCCTCAAGCTGGGCCACGCTCTGCTCACTCTTCTGCAGACGTTGCTGCGTGCCAGCCAGCTCATCCCGCAGCCACTGGTTTTCTTGGCATAGTCGCCGCACCTGAAACACACAAGCACACACACACACAGAATGCAAGCGTAAGAGATAGTGAGAAAGAGAGAGATGGGAAGACAGAGTGTGCATGTGTGTCATTGTACACTGCACACTGAAAACCTGAGAACATTGCAGTATTAATATTTCAGAATCATGTTGTGGCTATTGTGTACCTGTGCCCGAAGCTTTTGTTTCTCTGCCTCCACTGCACTCAGATGCCCTGAAAGAGCCATCATAACCTGCCAAATTGACATGGAAAAGGGGAAAATGAAAATGTTGCCTGTCAGGCTACTTTTTAAACAGTGACTGAACAAGAAGATTTAAACAAAGTGACACGAATTTCAATCCAGGGTCTATCTTCAACATATTTCACAGCCTGACCTGTGCCTCACTGAGGCCCAGCTCGAGCATCTCCAGAGAGCGCTGGATCATGGCGGTCTTCTCCTCGACGGCACGGCCCTCCTGAGTCTGTTTGAGGCAGCGCAGCGTTCCCATCAGCCCCTCCAGGATAGCATGGTGCTCAGCACGAAGAGCCTCTAACCCCTGCATCACATCCCGGGTCCGACACAACAACTCATCCTGGGACAGCTTCTCGGCAGGGTCACCCTGCCCCTCCACCTCCTTCACACACAGCACACTCGACATGTCCTCACGCATTCTACACACACACACATGTACACACACACACATTAAAATTAAGACATTTTTAGTACAATGATTTCTGGGTTTATAACTCAACAAGCAATCATAAAGACATTCCCACCTGGTCTCACTGAGCATGTGCATGTTTCTCAAGGAAAACTAAGAGAAAGCTAAATCCAGGCTTTGGGTTCTGCTCATACACTGGTTGTATAGGTTTCACAAAAATGGAAGAAGGAAAAAAAATGTATTTCTTTTTATTTATAGCTCAGTGCTTCAGCAGTTTGCAAAGCCAACCATGAAAACAAGTCTCCAAAAATGCTCTACACCAACACAATTGTGAAATATTGCCCGTTTCCCCTCATGCAAAGTAAAGTTCACTTCCTTTTGTTTCAGTTCTTCTATTTCTGAGGAACTAAAGCAATCTAAATCTGTCCTGCCTACACATGAGGACTAGTTAAGTGTAAAACAACCTATAGCATACCATACACGTAGTAAAACTCATCAGCCCAATCACAACATCAACAATGATATTTTCTCCCTAATGTATAAAGCAGCACCTACATCAACAATGAGCAGTCGAAACAACAGTATTGGCCTCAGTGAAAACTATCCACAGGACTGGACAATATGTATTAGATTTCCTTGCATAGTAGTAACAAACCTTCCTTAAACATAAATAAAAGCACGCGCTTATCCAATCATTACTTGATCAGAGCTCTTCACACTACACAAAGCAAATGTCCTTGACATTGCCAAGATTCATTTCACCAGGTGGAATGAGGTTGCGAGGACACAGGGAGAGGCAAAACTGCCATGGGGAGTGGCTTAGCACCTCAAAAGAAACTACAAAGAATGCTGAGATTTCACTTTAGCCTGAGCTAGTCAAATAAATCACAAATAACTCCTTGCATGACTGTTGCCGTTTATGTAAAGAGGAAGTGGGGTTAGACGCTACTGATGTTCTAGCATTCTGCCTACATGAGCACTAACTGGAAGGGGAATTCATGTGACCCAGAGACATGCTAGTATGGTGATGTGATTGCCAATGGGACACGAAACACCACAACATGCTGGGAGAAAGCACACTAATGAACTCTTGTTCTTCAGTCTAGCACACAGATGCATATAACCAACAGGGAATAATGCAATCCAAAAAACAGAAGATAGCATTTAGTAAATCCATTCATGTGCTGCAGTCTCAGACATACAGAATACCTTATGAATTGTTCGCCTTTGGTAAACCCCTTCAAATGTATAGGTCACTTTCTATAAAAATACGGTTTTAAAAAGTGAAACTTCAAAAATCTTCAAGATACTTTGATGCCAGTGAAGCTGGTATATGGCTGATAAAAGCACCAATTTGCCCCTTTTCTGACTGTAGCTGTTATTTTTCCCTTAAACGGATCAGACAGTAAAAAGTGCCAGAAAGGAAAAAAAAACCCAAAAGTAAGGGTAAGGTTTAAGGAAAGCTCTGCAAGTGAATCAGCTTTCATGCAGTTGTTTGAAATGCAAATGTGCGTTTTGAAGTTAAGGGGGGGGGGCTTTGCATCAACACTTAAGCACCAAAATATATATAACAAAAAAAGCCACAATCTGCTAACAAGACCACTCCAACCAACCCCAAAGAAGCCAAAAACTGGATATTCCAATCATTTATCAACAATAATCTTGCTTTCTGAAACAAACAAAAAAAAGCTGTTTATTATGCATTTTGCACACTAAATCCTAGTATATTTTCAGAATTTCAACACCTTCATCAACTCCCCCCCCACCTTTACAGTATATTCGTGTGTCATTATGTATAGTATGGAAAAATGGTGCCAAGGACAGCGGGGCCCCTCTATGTCGGTGGATACTGAAGATGGATGTTCCTGAGGCCACATATAGGTAAATCTCATACATTGTGCGTTTTATAAGGTTATACATAGGTTAAGTGTAATAACAGATTTATTAATGTAAAATTCAATTGCCCTGTCACTTAATCATACATGACAGAAAAAAATCCATTGATATTCATTTGTGAAAAAAAAGTTCTAATTTTGCTGGCCAGAAATGTGTTTGGTAGATTCAGTGTTGATTCTTAAAATCCAAAGAGCAATCTCTGTACATTTGCTTACTCAGTGTGTGTGTGTTGCATGGTGATTTTGTATTTGGTGTCAAATATATAATGATTTGGTTTCTGCTATCTAATCATCAATGTCCTAATCTTATTAACCTTTTCATTAACCCACCATAAATGTCCACAATTTTTATTCAGAATTGAAAGTATGATTATCAAACTGAATAAAAATACAATCTATACTAAATTGGGACCTTGTAAATCGGACAAAATCAAAAACCTCAGTACTGAATCAACACTATGAATTGAAATATTTTTAAAATCACCAGCGAAATATCAATCATCATCTTCACCGTCTACATATTTTCTGTAAAGTGAGTTATACAAAGGTGACAGACTGAAATTATATGTCATGAGATAATGGCTCGATATCTTTAATTAAATACAGAAGTACACAATCAGGGTGAGAAGAGGGAAAGACAAAAACAATTAGAGAAAAAGAACAGAGGAAGTAGTAACTAGTGGTATGAGGTTATTGTGGTTAGTCAGAGCTGATGTGTTCCTCTGATCAAACTGCAGCATGACTCACTGTCCTGTCCACCAGTACACACTCTTATAATGTCAGCAGGAGGAGGGAGCAACACCCTAATGCTTACAAGTGTGACACCACCACATCATTTACCACCTTCCCTGAAAGGGATTCACTTAGAAATGCATGAAAACCATATAATCTTAGTGAAGAACAGGGTATAATAGGAATGATCAGGATTTTTCACCAATAACTGCGCAGAACTCTAACCAATATTCCAGCCAGGTTTATTTATGTCTGATTTCACTGTTTTAAAACTACATTTCCTTTACCTACTCATTACAGCCACAAAGACCTGCTCTCTCTGCATTTATTAAGCACCTGATGCATTGGTCTTTTATCACCAGTTTAGCCCTGGGAAAAGTTGACAATAAGAATTCATTCTGAAAGGTGAATCTCAGCCAACATGGCCTACAGGGTTCTACTGACATTTTAATTCAGCTTGGTTAGTTTCAAGACCAACATCAGAGAGTACATTTCCTGTTAAATTAAAGCAGACGTTATACACAGGCGCACATTTATCTCTGCTCCAAAACAGAAGCATGTAAATACACATTTGTACAAAATTCACAGTAAACATTGAAGACTGGTGATATTCTTTGATGTAAAAAACCCAACTCGGTACAAACTGTCACAAGACGACTATTTGGGATTACCATATTTCGATACGATGAATGCCTGATGGCATAAATATGATAAAAAGAGAAGGGGATGTTAACGTGCTCACGTTAGACAGCTTGTTGCATATGTGTGTGGCCACGTAACTGATCATTCCCTGAAAACAAAGGCCACTTAGCCAAGTTATTTAAAGGTTTGAGTCGGAGCTGTAAACACACATGGACTGCATCTTCCTGACCAAACGCTGTCTGGGCCGGAGGACGAAGGTAACTATGTCAACTCAGTAAAACCACTGCTGGAATACTAATGAAAAACTAAAAAGGCCCAGCTACCTATGATCAATCAGGCAGCTCCAAGACCGGTAAACACAGAATAAACTCAAGACAGTAAGTTAGGTAGCTAGCTTACAAGCGTGATCTTGAATACAAATTGGCTTAAAATTGTAGCTATGATTTAAAAAAAAAAAAATGCCCCAGCTGAGCAGCTAGCTACATTTAAACATCAATCAAACTGAACGGGACACTTCACTAGCGTTATCCAACATGGCTAATTCTGATGATAAAAGCTCTTAGCCATTTAATTAGCCACATAGCGTTGGTTAGGCATCTTAACGTTGTTTTTCACTAGCAAGTCAGGTTAGCTATCCAGCCAGTCAAGTCATACAAATGAAACCTAAGGATTTAGTTCATAGTGACGTTAGGTAATATAATGCAACGAGCTCACCATCTTTCGGTACGAATTAGCTATCTTAGCTAACATTATAGCTACAACTAGCTAGCTAAAAGCGTTGACAGTTCAATATCCGGCTAGTTAACCCAGCTAGCTAGAGATACCAAATTCCTGAAATAAAAGACACTGCAAGAATAAAGAAAAGCGTCGATAAAGTTAACGTTAACCTATTTCTACACGTTTGGACATTGTGGCTATGTCGTTACCGTCCAACTAGTTATATGGATAAAAAAAAAACATCCTAGCTAGCCGGTTATATTTGCCGTTTATTTGGTTCTAACATCAACCCAAGCAATTGTACGTCTACCAAATGGCTTTTTGTCTCATTAGTCACCAGAGTGGTAGGTACGTAACGCCAACTAGCTAGGCTAAAATTTGTAGCTAGCTATTTGACATAAGACGCAGACACTCCCAGTAAACCTAGTCCCAGTTAACCTGCTAGCTCAGCGGTTGAACAACCCTTACCGTTCTGTAGAACATGTAGTCGTCGCCAATTGTTATTCTGTAATTTGTCACACGATAACTTGGATGTTTCACTGGACGTTTTTAATTTGGGCTAAAATTGAGCAGCCCCTCCGGTGAGGCAGTGCCCTCCCTCAAACTGTCCTCTTCTCCCAGACCAAAGCAAAGGAAGTTATTGTGAGCAACTGCAGTAACAGTGCCAGATTACTTATGTCTGAATAGTGAGTAGATAATTTTTCAGCCGATAGTAGTAAGTTTAACACCGCTTCCTTTTTGGATGCTAGCTATATTGCATGCCACATTTTACTCCGTTTAGAATCGCATGAAAGTTGACACTATATGTTTGGGCCGGCGTTAAAGTCGAAAACATCCTACCTTGTATTTTAATATTTAATTAATAAAAATAAAAGGAACAGTTACCACGAAAGTAACAGTAGTATGATTTTGTATTACACTCGAATATAACCATTAAGAACGAAACAAAATGCACCACATATGTATATTATTTTATAGATCATAGTCATTCTGTTTTTATTGTTTCAAAGTAGCATATAAAAAGATCTGCATCGACAGCATGAGTCTCCCAGTGTAATTTTAGTGGAAAGTCTTCAGTAATAAGGTGAACAGCAGGGATACAAGAAATCAAATGAAGTGATTTTATTCAGGCATCATGGTTTTTCTTTTACTCCTTACTTGACCACTTAGTGCCCTCCAGATACTGTGCAGAGTTACTCTGCCCATCAGAAGGGTAATGGTGAAATTCCGTCTATACCATTCTCTGTATTTTAAAAAGGGGATGGTGTTAGATATCTATCACAAACACTTTTCTGCCTATATATTCTATTGATCGATTTATCTTATTTATGCTTATAATGATGCTACTCAAATAAATAATATAAATATAAATAAGGATGTATGTATACTAACTTGTTGTAACTTGCATGTTTTTTACAGTTTTTGTCTAGGAAGTGTTTGTAGAAGACTGCCATCTCCTCGCTACTCAAGGTCCTTTGTCGTCCTGTAATACATAAGAAAGCAGCAGAATTTGCAAACTGTAGAATAAAGTATTGCTAGTATATAATCTTTCATTATAAATATGGATATGCTTATCCAGTTTAACTTGCAGGTCAATAATTACATTGACATCTTTGAGCTGTATCATATTGTCCTGTGTCCATTTAGTATTGCATATTGTCAGCATACGTGCTTATTAACTATTTTATTACTTATACATTATTTACCAGTATTTTTGTTAATATCCACTTCTGTGCACATGCATGAGTATAAAGCTGAACTAAGTTGAAAGTTACTAACCTCTCTCATCTTTTTCTGTCAAGCCTTTTAGCTTCAGCTGGGACAGTATGAATTGTTCTTTTTCCTACAGTTATAAGTTCATTAAAAAAGTTTCGTTAAAGATGAAAAGAGAACGTTACAAAACGATATACACATGCTGCATGATTAAATGCTGCCGTCTAGTGGTCAGAAATAAAACTATTTGACATCCGTTACAACTTATCTTTCAAGTTTCACCTTAGTGAACGTGACATTCTGGTATGTCCAAAACGCATGATTCCAGTCCTCTGTTTCCTGCCTCAGATGTCTTAGTTTTCTCTCCAGTTGGGTCTCATTTTCAGGGATATGATATATAACTGGTCGGAGATTTGACAGTCTGTCTGGTGGGCCAATCCAGTCGTATTTTGATGTTGGTGCTGGGTTGAATCTAGTGTTCTTAACAAAATTAAATGCCAAGTCAGTGAACAAAACCATATCAAAACCTATACAAATGGCTATATATTCTAAAACTGTAAACCATCCAAGTTTGCAGAAAGTGCAGATCCCAATAAAGACAAATACATGCTTTAGCATAAATGAAATACTAAAATGATTAAACTTATTTAAATTCTCCAGAATAAAGTTTCAGCAGAAGCTAATTCACAGATCATTAACATTCAATTCAAATGGCTCTAGAAAGGCAGGGGAAGTTCTAGGACAAACACTATTTATGTATAAAAAACATCACAATTTAAGACCTGTAAAAACAGATTAAATCTTGCTTACATTATATTAACTACCAATTAATTAGAACTGCTTTTATTCCACAGTACTTGTCAGGTACAGGAATTTGCTTTGGTATGATAACCTGCTCCACAGAATATAATGCTGACATGACACAAGTGTACTGCTAACAACCATGGAATAAGCACACAAGGCATGTGGCAAGAACAAAACACAATTTTCAGTATGCACACAGTATCTTTAGGGATAAATAAACAAGTAAGAGTGTAAACAAGACTCAGTTTAAAGTATATAGATTTCTGTTTGAATTCATAATTGTGAAATGTACTGTCGTGGCCAGTTTTGAGACTGACAAATTTTGGTTTTCACAAAGTTTACTGCCTTGTTTTTTGTTTTTTTGTTTTTTTACTTTTTATTGACAAATACATACAGTTTAAGCAAAGACTTAATAATTACAGTGTTGACCCTTCTTTTTAAAGAGTTCTGCAATTTGCCTTGGCATGCTGGATATCAGCTACTGGGAAAAATCTTGACTGATGGCAATGCATCAGTGCTTGGAGTTGATCAAAGTTTTTGCCATCAGTCAAGATTTTGCCAAGAAGCTGACATCCAGCATGCCAAGGCGAAGTGCAGAAGTCTTAAAAAAGAAGGGTCAACACTATAAATATTAAGTCTTTGCTTAAACTGGATGTATTTATCAATAAAAAGTTTTTAAAAAACTTATGAAATGCATATAATTGTACTTCACTATACCATATAAACATCGGACTAAAAAACTGACACAGTAAACTTTATGAAAACCAAAATTTGTCAGTCTCAAATTTTGGCCATGACTGTAGTAGTGCAGGCTATGGGGCCTTTCAATAGTGATTACATACCAATGTTTGCTAGCTTGACTGTTTTCAAGGAAGGATAGTGGACCGTTGAACAGGCATATTCTCACATTCTACAAGCAAAACTATTTCATGTAACAGTGTTTTGTACATTGTCCTATGAAAATACATAATTTGTGCATTTCTTTCTTTATATGATATCTTCATTTAATTCAACTGCAACCCTAAGTTCCACAACTGTGAATTTCAAAAATGCATAATTTATTGTCTCCACATAAAACTAGTACAGCATCCAAAAGTGTTCAATAGAAGATTTGTGTCAAAGCTAGACAAGACATCAGTGGAATGTTTTAATTGTGGTCTTTATAATCAGCACAACAATGTGTCCTTACTGGATGAATACCGGTATTCTTAATAAGTTTAAGTTTTGGTAAGCTTATCCATGATCTAAACAAAAACCTCCTTCATAGTAATTTCAGAAAATGTCCCACCTAGTAAACTCCTGATCTTCTGTTTAAAAGTAGGATTGTTTGTGGAGTGGATACATGTCCCCCTCCCCATCCCCATATGATCACTGCTCATTTTAAAGGGGACCCATTATACCCCCTTTACACAAGTTAATAGTTCCCTTGGGTCTTAATTAAATGTCTATGACATGCTAAATTACCACAAGATCATACAAAGCATCATTCTGAACCTGCCAAACACCCCAGAGTCAGATCCTGAGTTTGCTCTGATCATTCTAGCATACACAACAAAATACATACACTCGCTGGCCTCTTTATTGGGTACACCTGTTTAACTGCTCATTAAGACAACTCAGCAAATCAAATGGCAGCAACTCAATGCATTTAAGCATGCAGACAGTCAACAGGACCTGCTGAACTTCAAACCAAACTGCTGACCTACTGGGATTTTCATGCAGAACCATCTCTAGGGTTTACAGAGATCAGTGTGAAAAAGAAAAATATCTGGTGAACCACAGTTCTCTGGGTGAAAATGCCTTGTTGATATCAGAGGAGAATAGCCAGACTGGTCTGAGTTGATAGAGAAGCAACAATAACTCAACCATTTGTTAAAACTGAGTTATGCAGAAGAGAATCATTGAATGCCCAACACATCAAACCCTGAAGCAGATGGGCTACAGAAGTAGACCACACTGGGTACCACTCCTGACAGCTAAAAACAGGCAACTAATTCTATAATTCACATGGGCTCACAAATTGGACAATATGAGATTAGAAACATATTGCCTGGTCTGATGAGTCTTGATTTCTGCTGTGAAATTTGGATGGTAAGGTCAGAATTTAGAGTAAACAACATGAAGGCACTTATCCATCCTGCCTTGTAGCAACAATTCAGGCTGCTGGTTGTGGGGGATATTTTCTTGGTACTTTTGGCCCCTTAATACATGTTTGGCATTGTTTACATGCCACAACCTGAGTATTGTTGCTGACTGTGTCCATCCCTTTATGACTACAGTGTACCCATCTTCTCGTGGCCATTTCCAGCAGGATAATGTGCCATATCACAAAGCTAAAATCCTCTCAAACTGGCTTCTTGAACATGACGATGAGTTTACTGTACTCAAATGGCCTCCAGTCACTACATCTTGCTATATTTGCCTCTTCCACAGTTTAGCCTTGTACACTTGGTATTGATCCATCTTTTAGGAAAGGTTTTATTGGTTAGTCCTGCATTGTACTGACCCAGGTTGGAAAAGCAGTCAAACAAACGTTAGCTCATAGGTATAGAAATTTACAGATTGTGCTGGTCTGTGCAGTCAATAGAGCAGTTTCTGTGCGCTTCGCTCCAAATTTCGAAATATAGCGGGTCCAGCACCTTTGCAAAGGTTGTTCTCAAACCGTGTGTACGGCGCTAATAACTGCCCTCTTGGCGTAGAAAAATGGCACAAGATCTGAGGTTTGTTTTACCCCATGTTTTCTAACGTAGGTAAGCCACAAAACTGACTGGGTTGTCTTACTTCAGTCTGTGAGTTGGTAGGCACTCAAGCTACCCAAATAGCAGAGTACTAAAAATAGAACTGTTCATAATATAATCTTTAAAGTTTTATGCTTAACCACTGAAAAATGTAAGCCGCGACCCACACTCCGTTAAATTCTCGGGATCAAGCCCCGAATGGAAGCTCTAGTGACTCCCCTGATTAAAGGTACAACTTTTTTTCTGAACATAGACAACCCCGCCAATGAATCTACTGTTACATAATGGAATGGTGCGAGAGGGATGTGCTTTGCTATCCCTTCAAATCACTTGATCAGGTAACCTAGCGACCATCAGCTAAAGACGTAACTACCTAACGGTCACCTTAAGATAGCCATCTTAGGTTATTTGGCTCAACACAAGACTTTTTTTTTTTTTTTTAAAGCCCTGCATAGTTTACCCTTGTAATTTAAGTCAGATTACTCTAGCTACCGTAGCTACAATAGCCTGCAATATTCGGTTATTTCAGGAGATATTTAACGTTGCAAATAATTACTCACAGACGTTAGCAAGGAAGCTAACGTAACAAACCTCATCTTGTGGAGGTTGGCCAGCGCTGTGTCGACTGCTTGTCAGGATACTACGACGGGTTCTAAAAAGCAAATACCTTATTGTTCTGACATTCATTTTCAAAGTATATAGTTAGCTTCATCCGTTAACATATCAACTTTTGTAACCTAGCCAGCTACCTGCACGGTGGTTTCATGTATGTGAAGTCAGCAACAATGTTTTGAATGGCAGGTTTAATGGACCTCTTTTAAAATAAAAGTGGCATGGTGTACGAGTAGTATTTGTAAAAAAACAAACAAAAAAAACTTAACTTTTGTTTGGTTATTTGTTTTGATAAAGCAAAAATGAATCAACATGCTTAAATCTGAATAATGCTTAAGTAATTAGTTGTCATGATTGTCCCTCACTACTCTAGATCACCTTTACACTGCACAAATTTTACACCCTTAATATATATTTATGCTCCCAAAGAGTTAAATAAACTGAATAAAGTGTAATAAGTTAGAATTGGAACTAAATTTTACTTGGCAGATATCCAGTTGCAAACCTGAACTCCCCGGCTGAACTAATTCACAACTGCTGATGATAGAAGTGGTTGTCATTCCCAGTTCTAGTGATTCCTAGGGAGTCCAGTGTTCTTTACTTTCTTGTAAATGAGCGGTGTCAGAAATCCTCGGGGCGAAGAAACACTCAAATGTCAAGGTGCATAAATAGCTGAACTAGGATTTAGGCAGTTATACATAAAAATAGCTTGTAAGTATTCGGTGTATTTGAGATCAAGTTCTTTTTTGCACATCTTATAAAAGATTTAAAGTATCCGTCTTCACAACCCCCCAAAAAAATTCAGGAGCTTTTTTCATCTTCTTCCGATGAATTTTGCCACTTCCTGTTATTATTGAACTGGACGACCATTGTGCTTCAAGAGTTTTAGAGAGATGCAAAGGGTCATTGTCTGACTAAAGTACTAAGTCTTTATACGACAACTGTAAAATATTAATGAAACTCAATTAAAAATATTTAATACTGTAAACCATGTAACAGCAGCTTTCAATGACTGTTAAAACACTACGACTTGTCCATTTGACTAGGCACATGAAAGCTGTAACTTCACAGAAGCCGAGCAAAGATGCTAACAAAAGCATTTAAAGTACATGAAATAAGTGTCAAACATATTTACAACGTGTCATTTGAATTCTTAATCATCTACAGCCCTCATAAACTTAAACCGTATATTATGTTGCTTGTCCAACCTGGTACATTTGTCCCCGGTGGTCATAAGTGGTAATGAGGATTAGTGTTATCGGTTGTTTTCAGTAACCTACAGATACTCCGATGGCTGTGCGCTGGTTATGCAGGTGGGTAGCTGACAATGGGGACCATGCTAAAATGTAGAGCCATGTAGCTACGTGAAATGTACTTGTACACGAAACTTGCTACACCGTTTAGTCAAAAAAAGTGCTGTAACTACTATATCTGTACTGTGTCGGTGGCTGCTGTTTTTGTGGCCCTTGTGAGATTTTGGGAAACGCTACTAGCTAGCTTGTTAAACTATAGCCATTTAAACACTGTTAGCTAGCCTTTACAAATGTTTTTCAAAGACTGGTATAGTTTAATTAAGATGTTTGATCGGCCTTTCAAACTTGCATTTATATATCTAACCAGCTAGCTAATGCTAGCTATCTGCCAGTAGCGCTTGCGAAAAAAATACTACGCGCCGGCTAGTTACTGACGTTAGTGTACATAAAAGATTAAACCATTTTGTGTTCTGGATGGATAACATTACTGACTAGCAAAAAATGATGAGAGCTAGGCGTGAATTAGTGCAATATTTGGTATGTCGACATAAAATTTGTCAAATTTGAGCAAAATAACAATCTAAATGTATGAGTCGTAGATATATGATGGTTTATTGTGTAAAACCCCTGCTGATCTGTGAATTGGTTTCCCCAGTATCTGCGCTTGGACTGCGTGGGACGGGAGGGGCGGCAATGCAGTTAATCCCGATGTAGTGTTAATCTGCTTCTTAAAACCTCAAATATATAGCTAGATAGTCTTAAATTCACATCTCAACGTGCCATCAATTACTGACGTATCGCAACACAGATTATTTTACATATCTTATGGAAACGGAGCTTTTCAGAAATGTGCGCGAATGTCTTCGGCGTGCTGAAAAGGTGAGAAATATTCTGCGCATCTGGGAAGGTAGTGAGACATTGCTGATGTTCGTGTTGGATAAGAACTGCTTTGATGCCCTCTCCTTTAATCGTCTACGTTTTAGGGGGCTATGGTATATTTTCTGTTCTTAACATATATGTTAAATATCGATGTAGGTGGGATTACTAGGGGTATGTGTGCACTGTGCGATTAGGCTGCATTTTTGTTCGTAATGTACATGCTAACGATGATATATGTTGAGGATGGTAGTGATTTACGTAGTGGAATGTTTTTGTCTTGACTACTCGGTATTCTTATGTTAGACAGAGTGATTATTAATATCTGTGCCATTGACCTAGTCTGCATCACCCTCATACCTTTTAATAAATGGACTGTTCCACATCTCGGTATCCTTTATATTACCTCATAGCTCCAAAATGAAATTACTGGGAAACACATCTGGCAGTAATGTTTAGAAAAATAATCCATAGAATCTTGGTTTCAGAAAATTTGTCTTTTATAGTGATTTGGGTCAAATCGCATTGTTGCATCCAACATCAAGGGAACCTTCTGGCCTGCATTCAGCAGTAGGCTTGGGCATGGATGGCATTTGGAGTCCATGGCCCCACCCCATCACATAAACCAAATTTTTAGTTTTGTATGCAAGTTCACTAGAGACTTTATAATCAGAGGCCTGTAGCAGTCATGTGCCACAGAAGCGGGGAAAAAGGCAGGCATGGGTAAAACTGTAGCTCACTTGATGAAGGTGATTGAAAGGCAGACTGAAGACTTATCTATTTGTGGAATATTTAAATGACCATTGATGCTGCACCTATGTTGAGCAACAGGAACTGTAGTACTTATTGTTTTTTATTGCATTTATCATTGTCTGATAGATCTTGTGCTTATTTTGCACTTCATTTAAGTATTGATTCCTGTATTTCAGCAGTATTCTAGTTCAATTGCATCTTGAACTCTAACCTACTGTACTGGCTAGGATACATTGTATGAGTAGATGACAAAGCACTTTTGTGAGTTGCTCTGCATAAGAGCATCTGCTAAATGCCAAAAATGTATATGTAAGTGATTGAGCAAGGTGCTAGCAATCCAAAGGACATGTGTATGATTCCCCAGGGGGAACACATGCTGTCATACTGATTAACAAGTCGCTCTGGATAAAAGTGTCTGGCAAATGCTGTAAATGTAGCCCTAAATGACTTGTCCTAAGACAAGTAAAGAATTCCGTGGGTGACGATGTGTAGTTATCCACACAGGCTATATTACCAGTGCATACGTTTGCTTTATACTTTTCATGGTCACTTCAAATTCACAGTAAACAACCATGGAATGAGTAACATTCTTCTGCATGAAGGGATTTCTTTTCACTTGGTTATGTATAAATGCACAAACAAGCTGTTTTCCTAATGATCTAGTATACAATGATCTGTTAAAAATCTTTGGGTGACTTTACAGTATTGTAACAGAGAGTATAAATTATTTGAACAAACAATAGCTTTGGCATTGGTTTATATAAAACATTTAAAGTATGGTTTACTTTTTGTAAACTTTAGCAAATTCAAATGATTGTTGTTAATCAATCTCTAGCACTTTACTAAGAAACACTTCATCATGTCAAGATATAAAGAGAGACCATTAGCTTGACCTGTCTGTTGTGACATCACAGACACATCTCTGTAGAATAGCCTTTGGTTGCCAGTGAAATGCTTTGTAGTAGTGTGTGGTTTTCTTTGAGCAGTTGGTTCTTAAGGCCATTTTGTTTCTCACTGGATATCCCCTCTGCAGCTGGACTAGCAAATACTTTTGATCATATGTGCTCAAGACCATCTTGTGGATTACCTTCAAGCATCGAGATGAACGAGATAAATGATTTTTGGTTTTGGGCTCACAGCTCTTCTTAAGGGAATGTGTTTGCTTCATTCCACATGCATAAGGTGATATGGATAATTTAACACAGAGTTAGGATACTATTAACAGATTGCTGCAATTGGCGCTGTCAAATGGCTTCATTAGTTTAACTGACGATGAACGTTAACTGGCAGGGGGCAGTGGATCAAAGTCTCAGTAGTTGCCATGCCAGTGGACCTGAGCCCTCTAATTTTCATGTCATGTATCCCAGCATCTAATTAGTAATCCACTTACAACTCTCACACGTTTGTACTCACACATGCCTGCTTACTTGTTGTGTTTTTTTGGGGTTTTTTTTGGGGGGGGGTTCAGGTTTGTTTGCTTTAGTTTTTTACACTGGGTGGAGGGCCTAGTCATGCAGGAATAAATGGCAAACTGGACAAACTTTGGGCATCAAAATCTAGAAGCATGAAAGAGAACTGTAATGTCTTGTAATTATATAATGTATATAAATCAAATGAAATGGGGCATACAGTAATTTTGTATATTATGTGAGGTACTCAAGATATTTTCAGAGGAACAGAGAAAAAGGAAAGTGCTTTGCATGCACAGCTGATGAAAGACCTCTGTCCAAAATGTCCTGTTTCTCTGGAAATCTTGTGTATTTCACAATTTTTACTACCTTTACATGTTTTACTACAGTGCACTGCAGTTACTCCATGGAATCTTCTTCAGAGATATACTTGATGAAATGTACAAATGACTGTACCGCTCACTCCACTCATTCACTCTCACTCTCTCTCACAGCCTATTTGGGAAGCCTTTTGATGGTGGGAAGCGGACAATGGATCATGGCAGCCAGCAGCAGCAGCAAGCGCAGCAGATGCCAGGGCCGTTCCACGTGTTCACAGGGCCGTACCCCGGGCAGCATCCAACCTTGGTGCGCCTGGACGAGCTACAGCGGGAGGGGGCCATGCTGGGCCAGCAGGTGTGCTCCTTCAGTGGCCTGCAGAGTGACCGCGAGTACAAGCGACTGGAGCGAGAACTGACCCGGCTCCTGCTCGAGCTTGATCAGGTCAGTAGCTGACCTTCCCATGACCACAGAGGTCATACACTTGGGGAGTTCATTTAAATGTACTGGTGAAAGGCAGAAGATGCTGCACTGCAATTAGAACATTTTACAGCTTATTATCTCGTACATTATAATGCCTTGTATCTTTTAGAGGATTTTAAAAACTAGCAAAAGGATGCGTTTTTATTTACCAAATTTACCATAAAGTCAACCTTGTCAGCCTGGCTGTGAGTGTGCAGAGTTTTTAGGTGCTATGCTTTCTGTGAGTTTGTGTGATGTATGTGTGGGTGTGAGACATACATACAGGCTGGTACTCTCCATGCAAATGTAATTTTCTATAATGTGGAAGAGCAGGGCTACAATGCACCATGGGAGGTTCCAGTTAACTGCCAGTTGTTATTGTGTGATTGATTGTCCCTCAGAATCTAATAATCTAATAAAACCCTGTTTTGCATCTAAAATCTATGCATAATTGCACCAAGTCCTTAAAATTGATAAAATCGCTCAATTACACAAATTCCATGTAATCTGCATAGAGAAGTGCATACAAATATTTGTGCATACTTTTAACTGAACAGAATTCCACAAAATGCCTATAAATATAAAATACCATATAAAAAATGCTCCCATAATTTAAGTTCTGTGTGTGTGTATTTCCCAGGTGGAGACAGAGGGAAGGATGGATCTGCAACAGGCTCGGAAGCGTGCCGCCGGCGAAGTGGAGGGGTTATTGCGGTACCTTGAGGGCAACGCCACACACCCCTCCCGCCTGGCCATAGAGGAACTGAGCCGGGAGGCACAGAGCCTTCTGCTGGCGGGGGTGGTGGCACCCTTTCGACAGGGTCAGGCCCAGGATGTGACTGAGAGCGGCGAGGAGCTGGTGGAGGCTGTACAGGATGTGGCCATGCGGCTGGCCCAGGTGAAGACAGAAGGCAGCGTACCCCTCAGGAAGGCCCGCTACCGGGCTCTCACCCGCGTTTGTGCTGTGCAAGAAGTGCTTGAGGGCCGAGTGCGCACCCACATGCTGGCGTTGCCGCTGTCTGATGACACCCATGAGGCTGTGCAGCGCATCAATCAAGTGATGGTGCAGGTCAGCAGTTGGGGGTGGAACAGTGACAAGTCACGTGGAAACAACCGCCAGTTACTCTATCTAGTCAATTTTTTTTTAACTTCTTTTCTGTGTTTTAATGCCAACATTTATAGCCTTGACTAACATATAACTTCTTCACCAGTTAGGGACATCAGCTTTAGGCTGAAGAGGCAGAGACGGACTGATTGATGTTTTGCAGGTGAGTGGTGCCCGCTGCCAGCTGGTGGCTCTGCTGATGGGACTGAGTGGGCGTGACAGCTGTGCCCATCTAGCACGGGTCCTCACTGAACTGTTGGTGGAGCTGGACTCCCTGGATGTGTCCAGCAACACAGCTGTCAGGAACTACAGGAAACAGGTGGTGGAGGAGATCAACAGCCTGCTCAAACACATTGACCTGGAGGGGGAGGGAGATGACACTCACAGGTAACATATGCATGGACACAAACACACTCATGCATCCTTGGGTGTCATGACATGAAACATATTAAGACTAGGAAGTTTTCCCATTAAATTGTACACTCTCTTCATAATTGAAATTAATCCCAAAACTGTTGTATAAAATGTGTATGAATTTTTTTATACTTGTCCCATTGGACTAAATTGCATTTTTCTTGCTAGTCAATATATAAATGACTTGATATTGAATCTGCCAGGTGAGAATTTCTGAAGTATGAAATGACCATTGCTGTGATGCACTTTCTTTTTTACGGACTATATTATGTTTGGATGTGTTGCTTTATACGACATTGAGCAGCAATCGTCCTGCCCCATTTGAATAAACACACCCACTTGGCTGTCATGATGTTACTTTGCTTCTGTAAATATTTGCTTCTGTAAATATTTCCACCACTGAACAGTATTTACCCTGCTCCCTACAGAGTTGGCCAATGTCAGCAGTACTCATTAGCATAAAGAATCTATGCCCAGCAAATAATCTCTTAATCACCATAGACAACACAGGGTAGAGAATGGTAGAAAGATCACATGTCTGCAGCTGAAATTACAGTTGTGATATTACATTGAATCAATTTGTTGTAAACCAAAATGAGTCATTTAAAATATAAGAAATTAATTATAAATATGTGTATGTTTATCTAAATAGTTCTACCACTGAATAATGATGTTCTGTTATTTCCCTTCAGGTATGACTTGGCACAAAATGACTCCATCCGTGAGATTGAAGCCATCCGGGGACGCGTGTCTATGCTGCGGGGGGAGGTCCTCCGACAGGGCGTTGCAGGGCAGGGTGCAGAGCTGCAGAGTCTACTAACGCATCTGGATGAAGTGGATACCGGGCGTAACCCCTGCATCAGGGAGGCCCGTCGGAGGGCTGTGCTTGAGATCCAGGCCCTTATCACCTACCTAGATCTCCGGGAAACCCTCGGGCGCCGGAACCCAGGACGGGATGAGCCCCCGCCTCATACAGCTGTGTGGCGTGTCCTGGCCAGCTTGTCTGACTTACAGGCCCAAGTGCTCGGTTTTGATGGCAAGAGAGCTGACAAGAGCTACATGGTACTTGAGGAGTTGCTGACCAAACAACTACTAGCTCTGGATGCTGTGGACCCTCAGGGGGACCAGGAGACTAAAGCAGCGCGTAAACAGGCAGTCAAATATGCCCAGAACATCCTCAGCTACCTGGACATGAAGACAGATGAGTGGGAATACTGAGAGCACATGGAAAATGAGATCAGAATTTTGGAATGATTCACATTTTGTGCCTAGTTTATGGTATGAAAGGACAAAGGAGTGCAAGAAACTTGGATTTGTAGTGTGTACATAACATACTTTACCCTGGACTGTAGAACACTACTATATGCACTGCAATTACTGCTTTTGATTTTAAATTCACAGTTACAGGTGTTCATGAAAACAGCATTTTTTCCCAATAGATCTGTCTGCAAGTAAACAAACATATGGCATTCAAATGTTATGCTTCTGATTCCAAGTGCTTTTGTGCTTTTAGAAGTGTCTGCTTCTCCTAGTTTTTCTTCAGCTTGTATGTGGTGTGGTGCTAAACCCTGTTTTGCTGCCAAAAACTTGCTTCCCAGTGGACCACTTGCCTGTGTGGAGATTCTCAGACCAAGGAGGAGGTTCTGCTGCGGTCTTTACCCAGTATAGATGCAATGCCAAATTGTAGATACACCTAAGTAGTGACTAACGTAACCCACATTATTAGTGTCAGTGATTAACCATGGGGGTTTGCACAAATGATTAGCAAAATAAGTAAGTTGAAAATTATTTCACTTTTCAGATAGTAGTAGTCTCAAGAGATCTCTCACAAGTCAGGATTCAGTTCCAATTTGAACCATGACCAACCATTATCACCCAAATCTAAAAATGGACCAAGTTCAATGAAAAAGGAAGTACTGTCTCATGCCTTAATCCCTACAGTTCCCTTCAGTATTTTTGTTTGTATTTATTGTTTAAGCTCATGTTGGGAAAAAAAGATAAACATTTGTTGCAGACATGGGAAAATGTGCTGTGAGTTTTTAGGATTTTTTTTTTTCCTCACAGTGTGGAACAGGCAGTGTCTGATGCTGAAGAAAAGTATTCAAGTCCCAAGCTGTTATTTATGTAAATACCATATAATGCAGTTTGATTTAACAGAAGGGTGAAAATGTACCTGTTGTCAGATAAGATTTCATTACTGCAGACAAGTAAGGGAAGAGATGAAAAGACTGAAGGCTTTTCTTGTTGTCTTTGCTTTGCTTGTCTCTGTTAGGACAAGAGTGTCTCACAGCCTCCTGGAAACAGTGGAGTGAGTTTTATTTTTGGATATGACTGTGATCAAATTAAGACACGGGGGCATTCTAGAACATTCTGCATAGGACTGAGAGGGTGTCGGACTCTTTAAATAGCACCCTTTTTTTCTTGCTTACATTGTCACAGTTGTAATAGTTACATTTAGGGCGTTTTCCCCTTCACTGTCATATGTTTCAAGCATTTTGTGTTGGACAGGACTGAGTCATGCTGCAGTTTGATTAGATTATCATAGTACCTCTGACAAATCACAATCACATTAGCTCCCACTAAGACCCTGTCTTTCTTGCCCTCATTTACTCCCCCAATCCCACCCAAGCTAAATATGACTTCACTGCTGAAACACTGCAGGAGGAAGGAAGCAATCAGACTCTTGTTTGTTGGTCATAAGAACCAGAGCAGGAGTCTCAACTTTGCATTCAGAAATATTCATTCCAAGCACAAAGCCAGTAGTACTGGTGTAATTGATACACACTTTGGCCAATGATGTGTCAGAAATTTACATTTAAGGTGGATCAGGAAGCACAACATGCCTCAGTATATTCTTTAATATATCTTAATGCAAGTTGTACATTTAGATTACACTTCTGTCTGCGAAGGTTTTTGCTCTTAGGCTCTTTGTCTGTCCTTCACTGTGTTCTTCAGGGAGTGCTGAGGCTGCTAGTGCGAGCAATAGACATTCTAACTGACTAGATCTATAGTAGTGGCAACCCTCCATTGAGTGCCAATATCTGCCATGTTCCAAATGCTATTCATGTTCTCCCGGACACTGCTGCTCTTGGGTATCAAAGAAAATAAGTCACATGCAGTAGACCAAAAATGACCAAATAGAGAGGACCTGGATAATGCAGCAACATTACAAATGAACAGGGAAGAGTAGAAAAAGCAGTATAGTGCAAGTAGGAGGGAAAGAAAAGGCCATAATTTTAATAATTTAGATCTGCAGAGCTGTTACCAGTGGCTCAGTGGTATTGTGACAGACTGGAGATCTAAATTATGAAAATAATGTGTCACGATAAGATGTGGTCTAATGAAGCTGATGTGTGAGTCATGTTCAAAGTCATGTGTGTGAGTCAGGACCTGCACAAAGCCAAGGGCAGAACTAAGTCACCATTAAGGTTTCATTAAAAATATTCCATAGTTGTGGGCTAGGCTTATGTGTGGAAAGCGATCTTCTTTCAAATTTGACACTTTCAAATACTTAGTATATACAGCAACACTCATTGGACTTAAATTGTACTGTACTTAAATTTCCAATGAAATACAGTTTTGTGAAGAGGTTTTGTCTTGCTTTAAAGGTTTATATATAAAGTTTCCATATACACGTAGAATTTTCCAGTGCCAAAAAGTGTGAAGGAGGTTGGAGTCTAGCTTGTCTTGCAGTGCTAATGAAAGGCTTGTTGTGACTAAACCCCCAACGTCAAATAAATTCAGTGTTTCATGGGATATTGCATAATTACAGAGCTTAAGACCATTTCTAGTTCTGAAAGGAATTTTAACATTGTATTTCTCAAGAGATCCATGCACTGTCCATTTGTATGAGTCATGCTGATATAGTCATGTTATCTCCAATAGGTATCTCCATGGTTACAATCAATATTGGAATGTGCGGTGGGTTTGTTTTGATTTTGCATCCCAGTTCACTCTAGACAGCAAGACAGCTTATAGTCTTTGTGATATGTGTTTGGATCTGGCCAAGAGAGGTTACTTTGAAAGCTATTTTGGATGAACTTTCCTATTCCATTCCTATACAGTAAGTGTTGATCCCATCATGAAACATGCAATATAATAGTAGTGAAGAATAAGTGCTCTGTGACTATTAAGGGCATGACTATATGGCTTTAAAGCCTGGTCTTAACTACTCATTTTCACTTGAATGACTGATGATTCAGTTCAAAAGTAGCAGTTCTTAATAGGTGTGTATGTGTGTGTGATATATATAAGTTTATTCAGTAAATCCATGTGCAATTCTGTAACATTGCTTTGAAACTTAACATTTTAATACATTACTATGATTTCAGGTGTCTTTATCTTGAGGGCATGTTGGGGGCAGGGGTGATGTTGAGGGCATGACATTCAAAAACATGATGACTGGAGAACAGTCACTGACTTTCGGTATAATAGAGAAACAGCACTGCATGCTCAAATTAACTTTGATTTGCTACTGTATGGGATGAAGGGTGTACCTGTGTTTGATGTGGTGCTAAAAACTCAGATGGCACATTTCACTAAAAAACAGTTATGTACTTGCTATCTTAGTCCAGGCTAGTAGTTGCTTGTCATGATGCCTGATTTTTGAGAGCAGCATAAAGTACCCTACTAGACAGCAACAGATTTTTTTTTTAATTGTTTTTGTGTTGGAAATGAGGATGGGTAGAACCCATGAGAGGACTGATGCCATCAAATCCATAGAAATTCCAGCTGACTCATGAATTCAGTGACTGAAACATTGAACTCTTGAGCATGCTATTAAACTCTAAAAATACAACTAGCATTATTACAAATTATAAAACATACAATGTAATAAAAGAGGAACAGTGTTGTGTTTTGTAACAGAATGTTTAATTTTAACCTTTTCTATTGGTTCCATGCCTTACCATTTCCTCCTTAACACTAAACCAGAGCCTTCAGCATATAACATTTAGGAACAAGCGTTACACTGATTTAGAATGTAATGAAGAATGTCCCATTTTATGGCACACCACAGTTGAGTGTAATCTCCCCTTAGACAGTTCTGGAGGGCAACTTGGTCATATGCATAGATAAAAGTGTGAAGAGCTGCCGTTACTCTCAGTTTACTTCTTAGACTAACTGGTTGTGTTAGTTCAGTCTTTCTGTGATGACACTTACAAATTGGTTTTCTCAGTATTGTGATAGGATTGAGATATTGTTGATTGTTCAGGCTTACTTTGTGCTGTCTGATGTACATTTGTACAAAAACACCACTCAAGTTTTAATTACTGTGTGAATGTGCTGACTGATTTGATTGATTGCATTTTGTCTCTACACTGGTAAATAAAAGGTGATTTTAGAATAGCAATCCTGTGCACGGCAACATAGTCATTTGTGCCTGAACTCATTTAGCTTGTTTCTATGGCAACATTCCCCTGTGCACAGGTGAAGTGTTTTTTATTTTTAAAAAAAGCCAGCTGTTTTAGATACAATAAAAGCAAAGCCTAGAAAAGCTTTCTTTGTTCTGTATTTTTATAATACCAAACAGCTGGAATGACCATCCTCTACTTTTCATCCTGATGTAGCTTCCTACAGCTGCTTATCCGCTGCATGCTGGCAAGCCAAAATCTGCAGTTATTAGTATGCTCACTAGTGCACTGCTTACATGGTGAAGGTTTCATCTTTGCTGTATCCATCAAAAGTGTAATGAGTGAACCAGAGTAATTGAAGAACCAGGCCTAAGTATTTTGTTAATGTGCATCCATGAGACTTCATAGGATAACTTCTAGAATAATCCTGACACAATAATTACTGTCCCTAATAGAACAAAACATTTCTATCACAAACACACTTCACTGCATGTAGTATATTCTCATGACTGTCAGGTAGCAACTGCAGGGTGATTGCATTTACAAATCGTACTTAAAAACTGATCACTCTGCATATTATATGCCTAAAATGCCCCAAAAGAATCCAATCATGTGTGCCTGGTCCCACTGCATTCTTTCCTATATATTTTAAGTACAATACAACACTACAATAAAAATTGGATAATGCATCCTAGCTAAGCACTCACAGTCACTCTGGGAAACCTCTTCAATGCTCTGTAAACACACAAACAATTCCACAGGGCCCAGTAACGTGTGTCTGATCGATCTTTTAGTGTGATAAACATGTCTTTCTGGCTAAATTGCAGATAAATCACCACATATAAACAAGTGATCTTGATAAGAGGACAAAAGGGGACAATTACAACTCCCCTTTGACTACTGGCCCCCAAGGAGTACAGTGTAAGAAACACACACTGTTATGTACTGTCCATACACACATTCTCAACAGATTTCATATTACTAGAACAGATTAAAAAAAAGGGACTGAATTAGTATGACTCATGGTATACATAGCCAAATCCCTCAAAGCAGAAACATAGTAATATACATTACCTTGCAAAAAAAATAAAAATAAATAAATAATAATAAATTCAAAAACAAAATATATCAAGAAGGAAAATGTTTACTATTTTCGGGCTGAAGCTGCTTGTCTTGGCCAGCAGATGGCACTAAATAACTATGAACATCTGACACCTACAGCTACGCTGGTTTGTCAACTGTCAAGGGCTGGTTGTCAAACTTGAGTTCAATTAATGTGAAATTTCCATATTGTTTCAGGAATATAGGGGCCAGATATCCAAATCACTTTACAGTAGGTTCATTGAGGGGAAAAATGGTTCGAAAGAGATTAGAAATTCATGTTATGAAAAAAATGTAAATGTAAATAAATTACAAGCTCTTAAATCAAGATATTAACCATCAAATCTAAAAATAAGTGAGGCAATTACAAAATCACAAATATGTCCATTACAAGACAACGGAGCAAAAACATAAATAGGCTTATTTTGTATGTGCTTTTTATGTTCAGATAATTTACACAAGGTGTATGTTGTATAAAACAATTGTCACTTAACATTTGTGACTGTCAAACAAATGTACGATGATTTTTTTTTTTTTGTCGAATTCATAAATCGCACCGTCGTGAGGAAGTGAATCCCGCCGATACGTCTGTGTAGCGGTCGGATGCCGCTACGGACGGGACCGCATCGCATCGTCGGAGGGAAAACCACAAACGTCAAGATGCAAACATTCCGCTACAATTTAAAGTGAGTCAGTCTGAAATTGCGGCATCACCGTGTCTTGAAACAGTTTTAACATGCAATGTCAACGACTACTCCAATACCCTTGTATCCCAAGATATATATAAAAGGGACTCCCTCAATATCCTTTTAATCATTATGGCAACATGACCCCATATATGAGTCAGGTGTCACTTATTTTGACTTGTACCATGTTGGCCCGAATCATCAGGTAGACTAAGGTAACCAATCTAGACTGCTAATGTTAGCTAACATTGTGTGCTCAAATATAGTCTATTAGGCTACATATTATTAGCGCTAATATCAATATATCAATAATATTCTCCTTGTTCTGTATCAAACACGTAGTTAGCTAGCGGTTAACTAACTACGAACTTAACAATTAACATTAGTGGACAGTAGTTAGTTAATATGAAATGGTAACGTCAAGTCCAGTGATTACAATGTTATCCTCCACGTTCTTTCCAAAAGGCTTTATTAAAATAACTAAACTAGGTTAATGGCTGAGGATAAGCTATTTAGTCTCTGCAAACATTAAGATCAAGTAATTTAGCCAAATAGAGAAAATTAACGTATCTTGACATCTTAACTAGCGAAACTGGACAATTTTTTAAACAACTAATTCTCAGATAGAGCATTACCTTCTGGCCCTAGCTAGCTATCTTATTTGCCAAAATGTCTGCTGCGCACATAGATGTGTATAGGAAGCAACAATGTATTTTTGGCTTCGTTGTGCGGTTTAGAATAATGTAAAACCTTGAATCGGGGGTTTTTTTTATAGCCCACCACGAAACAGCTTTCTGACATGTCTGAAATTTTTTATTTAATCCAACAATAAATAGAAGTGCATAATGCAAATCAAGAGCCAATAGAAAGCAATTCTGACAAAAATATCTTAGCTAGTATAGCTAAGAATTCGTTTCTGCGTTGTTCCTATATTTAAACATTTACATAAATAACGTTGATAAAGACGATTTCTCAACAGAATGACGTGAAATTATATTTTCGTAGATACTCTTAGCTAGCTAACTATAGCATCCCTGCAATCGCGAGTGTAGACAGCTGGCTTAACTAGTTAGCTAACTTGACTACTCGCGATATTACACACATTGGTAGCCAATTAGTTTTACAAGGGTACGCTCTAATAAACTTTCTTACCATTATGTTAACAATAAACCTAAACCACAATTGTCATAGTACTTACTATACGTTATTAATGCAATAGCTAACGTTATCTTAGATTTGCTAGCTTCCACCCATTTTCATTTAAGATACCACTACGTTGTGACTGTTGAGATCTTTTGCAGATTTTCAGACGTGTGAATATGTCCTGGCAATCATCTAAGCATGGTTTTTCCCTATCCGTGCCTTTATGAAATCCTGAAAGATGTAGCTAGCCAGCTAGCTAAAGAATTTCTAAGTGAGCTAGCTAGTTAGCCGAGTGCAGTAGCTAAATACGTTATGACGTATCCATCCTGCATGCTATAAACTATAACTAGTTAGCTATATTAGCTAATGGGTCCTCTTACAGTTTAGCACCAGCGAACAGAATCTACCTAATTGGCTAGCTGCGTGGCAAATGTACATTGGCGATGTCTCTCTGATTCAATGTTTAGATCCCTTCCTTTCTGAAAAGTATTTGCTTTGTGTGACGTAATTGTACTTTACTTAGATACAGTCTTACTGTACTAGACTTACGGTACTAGACTGTTAGATGTAGTTTTCTGCTATATTCATATTTAAGGTAATGCTCTGTAAATTGTTAGTGCAGTAACTAATTGCAATATCGTTTCATTAAACCTTTATGTGAAGTTTCATTTTACTTTTTATCTGCAAAGTAATTATTTTAGCCTCCTAACGCTAACCAAAATATTTCTAATCATCCAATACTTTAGCACTAAAGTTTGATCCTAAAAATGAAATATTCATAATATTTAGAGCATACCGATAATGATGTTTAAGCGAATTTGTATTTTTATCATGAATGCTTGTTCAGGTGCCAACCAGTTGAGTAATGTACATAAAAATAGACCCATTTCATTAATCTAAATGACATTTTTACGGCATTTTATGGAATTTAGCTGCCGCTTTTATCCAAAGCGAGTTACAATTATGACTGAGTACTTGAGCAATTGAGGGTTAAGAGCCTTGCAAAGCTTGACCACTCATCTTGGTAGCTTAACCACTGAGCTACCACTGCCCCTTATGGATATGACTACATGAATAATGTATAATGTTTTATTATGTCACTATGCAAATGATGACTGAAGGTGAGCCACCTTCCCAGGACTTAAACCCAGGTACTGCAGGCAATAAACACAAGTTCTGACCACCAGGCATAGCAGCCAGAGCATCCATTTAACCAACCTAAGAAGTGGTCTCCATCACACCATCCTCCCCTTCAGAAAGTGACCGTTTCCATCACAATGCCTTCACACATGGGGAGGTGACATTTTCCACATGTCCCTTCACACAAAACTGCCTTTTCCATCAGGGCCACACCCATACCACTCGTCAGGTTATCACACTGGCCTTTACCATACCCTCACCACAGGGGTGGGTTCAAAGGGCAGCATCCCCACCTACAGGTGATAAACATGTGCCCTGACCACGAGACCAAAGAGCAATCACACAGATTATGGCAATATCTAGTAAACTATGTAAATATCTGGTAAATGCAATTTTCGCATTAACTGTCATTCTTGCATCATTTAAAAATAGTACCTAACAACCATTTACTCTGGTAATTTAGTGCAATGGGCAGTTTATGGAGTGGGAATGTCTAAGGGTCAGAGGTTTAAAATGTTAAAATAAAAATAAACTAAATTTAAGGCCCTGCCCAGCAAAGTGATGCAATATGCATTACAGAGCTATTACCTCTGGAACCATTCTGTCTGTGGCCTCTGCAGGAGTTATTACACAATCTCCCAGTTTTTCTGTAGTATTATCTGCATTTTTTTTTTATAGAACTGTTTTATTTGAATGTTTTGTAAGTCAACACTTATTTACACTGCAGGATTCAAATCATTTTAAACTAAATTGTGTAGGTGGGATAGACGTGCTATTTTCTGAGTTGGTCACGTGTGTGAAAGTCACGTTTGTCCTGCTTGAACCCCTCCCCCATGTGGTTGCATATACTTTGAGCCCAGCCCCCATTCAGCTAGCTATTAAGATCAGCCTATACATCTTTCCTTTCCTCCTACAGCTCAGGAACATACTCTCTCACATGTGGTGAATATTACAAAGGACTTATGCCACCCCTCTGTTACTATTCCTCACGTAGACATGTAAGGGGAGAGACAATGTGTTCCATAAGCTGTATTCTAACCATAAATCAGGTCAGTGTGTCCTTTTCATGTAGTACTATTGCTCCTTTATCCTGAATATGAGAACATACAATAAAGACATATTTGGCATTATGTTCTATTTTTCCAGTTCTCTATCTAACAAAATGCATGATACATTCAAAGAAGCCTCAGTCTTTCAAACAATAAAATTTCACAAGTGTTTGGCTTGTGTAGGTCTGTATTTAGAGTAAACTAAAGCCTCCAGTGCAGCTGCTGGAATGTTGGCTATGGCAAGCTGAACCACAGCTCCAGACAGAAAATCACATCATTCAGACCAGACAGCTGCAAAAGCCATCTACTCCCTGTCTTTCTGTGAGAAAACCCTTGCTGCTTCCAAATGTGATCTTACAGTCGGTGAAGGGTCTGGACTCCAAATCTGTCAGTGGAAGTCTGGTGAACAGACATGTTAACTTTCGGGGGAAAAAAAGGAAATAAAATCATTTAAACCTGCTATGCGTATTTATTTTGCATTTACTTTTGGACATGTTGCTGTGTTATGTGCCTGGCAGCATAGCTCAGTGGGGCAGCTGGCCATAGCCCCAGCTGGAAAATATTATCAGGCTTTGGATTTTGCTTAACCATTTCACTTCCTTTACACAGGTGTCCAGGCATTCTTGTAGAAGGATTACAAATTAGTTACAGTAATATGGACATAACATTTGTTTCCAGAGTACACCACCTATGTGATTATGAATTTAAAGATGATGTGCACTGCGTAAGCCCTTGTGAAAGCAAGAGTTGATCCAGTCAAGAAGGACTTCCAATGTGACTAATCACATCAGAATGGGGGGGGCATGTGAAGGATATAAGAACATGACTTTACTAAGGAGGCAAAATAAAGGGTTCACTCCCTTATGTATATGGTCCCCTAGTCCCCTACACACCGCTATTTACACACACACATTCTCTTTCTGTTTCCCATTACACTAAAGCTATATTTCATTTTCAGTGCAACCCTAAGCTCTACAAGCAAATGCCATCCACGTTGTACTAGACTCTCTTGTGGCACCCAGCCAAGCAAAACTGTAGAGTGAATGACTCTCTTTTTGAACTAGCGACATCCCCCGTGTCCATTGCCAACATGGACCTTTTCCAAATGTTCTGTTAGTTCACTCATAATACTAAAAGTCGAATCTGTGCCCATAAGTGGGTATCTCACCACCTTGGAAGGAATGATGCAGTCTAACACTCACAAAAAGTTACATGCAGAGTGCCCTGCTGTTTTCTCTAGTGTATGTGTGTACATGCATGCATGCATGCATGCATGGTTTTGCTGAGCAGGACAGAGAGACCACGCAGCACTACAAATACTGAGTGGAATGTGGGACCCACTACCTCATGTGAGCTAACAGAAAAAATATTAAAATAAACCACAGTTTATGCAGGCTCCCTGCATACTAAAAGCCCTTGTGATAGCAACCGGGGGAGGTCAACATGAGCCCCACCATAACGGGTGCTTTGTTCATCTTAAACAGCTATATGTTTCCTATTAATAAGTATACCAAGGTTGCAAACTTGTCAGCTGTGAAACACCGGTATTGAAGGAAGTATGGATGGGACAGTATAAAAATTTCATATATTACTATATTACTGATCAAACCTATGCAGATTTTCAGTATCATTGTGACATTGATAAATACACCAAAGTATTTAAAAAGCACTAATGCATATTAAAATAACTTCACCAGAGGTATACTTAAAAATTTTTTTAATCAAACTTCTAATATTTATTTGACACCAAGTTCTTTCTCTGTCAACCATCATCTCCCTTCATCATGGTTTTCAGAGACTAGCCAGTTACGAAATACACACTGAACTGTATGTCAGAACTATACTGCTGTTCCTCCTGTCACACACCAGATTCAGCTCATGAAAAGTTTAATTATTAACTGGCAAGTTTATTTGCATGGGTCTTAAAAGGGACAGTACTAAACCATGCAGCACTATTCCCCATCCCCCCAGCTTCAGTGTAACCCTGAATAAATTGTGCACTGTGCCCTAGATATCAGTCACATTTAAGAATGTCAGTAATGTGTCCCTATACTCTCTCCACTATCATGGTACGTGCCAGGTGTCAAAGAGTGAAGGTCGAGGCAAAGCACTAATGTAACAGAGCTTATCAATTCCAAAAAAACACATGACACACCTGAAACAGCCTCGCCAGCTGTTTGTTCCACTAATCAACAGGAAATTGCCCTGCAAAGCTTTTGGTTGGACCAAGACATCCACATGTCCCTAGTATAGTATGCACGCCGTTACTTTCATGCAGTTACAAGGTCACAAAGTCAGTCATTGTGCATATGGACTAGGAAATTTATCATTTAATTCTCCCTTCTCTCATGAAGGAGATTTGCCACATGGCACACAAGTTTCTCAAATTTCTTATCTCTCAGTCATGGGTTCAGTCACAAACTACGACATAATATCCAGCCAATCAAGTGTGTTTAGGGCAATTTTTTAATGATGCCATGTCATGTCTAGAGTTCTTTTTCAGGTCTTTTATCTTAACTGCATGTGTACTGAAAAATAAAGCACATAGTTAATGTGCTCTCAAGATATCCTATCTTTTAAGACAGTACACCAGGACCAAGTCAGTTGAGTAACTAGACGGGCCAGGACACATTATTCCAATAATTTGACTTTTCTCTCTACCATCAGTTTCTACTGGAGAGTAATGATTCATAGGCACAAGAGAAGAATTCATCTCTCAAGCAGGAAAACCCTGTTCATAGTCAGTTCCTCCATCCTAGTACATAAACACTCACCACCTACCTTAGACACATTAATTTATTAGATACATCTTGCAATGAGCGACTAATATGCTTTTTCATTTTCTCTCAGTCCAGCAGTGAAAATGAATAGGAATAATTTCTTATGGAAAAATTTATGTTCATTGGCACAGAAAAGCAGTTATCCACGCCAAAACATTTATTCTACAGTCATCCAATTTTCTCCTCCAAAAATGGCAACTTCCAGCAGTGTTCTTGTTAGCTACTGTGTAGATGGGCTGTATTCCAAATGTTGAGTGAATGTGACATTTTCAGGGCAGATAACAAAAAGCCTGTCCTCACACCATCGCTCTATCCCTTTATCTAGTCAGACACTAACCCCCACTCTTCACTCGTTCAGATGACTACCTACCCAGCACATGCATGTGTGTATGACAGAAAGAACAAAGCTCTAATCAGGAGCATCAGTGCAGTCAACCCACTCACACACATTCACATTTGCTGTTCACTATTTTGGATTTTCTTCAGTCCCTTTGTGTTGATGCTGCAGAAGAGACCAGTGTGAGAGTTTCAGGGAAGAAGTTAAGTTTATTTGACTATTACACAACCATGTCCAAAAGAGGCTCTCCTGTGCTGGGCAGTTTTAACATAGTTCCAGTATTTGTAAAATAACTTTAATACATCATAAATATGAAACATACCTCAAAGAGATTGTTCTATTTCTACACCTACTCATGAGATAAGGTCCTGAGCCAAGATGGTCATGTGGTACCAGGCTCTCTTTGCCAAGCCTGTACTAAATGGCTTAAAATGCAATCGAACAGCTGCTAGGCAGCAGCACCCAAAGTGCTATTCAGGCTAGGAAGTACAGTCATTAGAATGTGGCCTGACTCTATACTGCCCTGCCCCACCCCACACACTCTCTGCAAGATTTTTGTCTATGCTTTTATAGCTGGAGCCGAAATAAAACAATGAATCAAGAGGGCAAACTTAATGAGGAAGTGTTGTGAATGTTACTGCATAGGCACAAGGTATGGTGCAGAGTGAGTCTTAAAGTAGTGATAGATGGCTGGAGAGCATTATCAAGCAGTTGCTGAATATACTACTGACAGCAGTGTAGACACTTCTGTGCAATTTGCCAGACTGCCATGAGTGCAGGATTAAAGTATGCTATTATAGCATTTGCCTTCTTTTTTATTTAGTTACTATTTACACTCAGTCATCATCATTCTATTAGTAAATACAAAATCTGTACCTCTGACCTCAGATCAGAGTGCAGACGCATGGGCTGTAAATGCTAGGAGTAATATAAAATCATCATGGTTTCTGTACAATTCAAGCATGATTTTGCCCCTTCACACTCACATGAAACCACATATGGCATGAATTCAGCCCTGTAAACTGGATCTCAAGCATAATTGCAACTGCCTCTCTACATGTTTGAATGTCCATGGAAGTCAGTGCAAACTGGCCATTAGATCTACATACTGCTTAGCCTCTGCGTAGAAGCAGAAAGGACTGGTGAGGGGGAGGGGGAGGGGATGAGGAATGGGGTAAAGTGGTACTGGAACAGGGCAGAAACAATGGAGATAGAGAGGAAGTGTCCAAAACCAAGAAATCATTTGCAGGAAGTGGTGCAGGAGCAAAAATAACACTGAACATAAGAAACGGCATGGGCCTCTATGTCTAAGGGTGAGAGCCATAATGAATTCTACACATGTAGGCCATTCAAACCACCCACACAGTGACCAATCATCCTCCTCAAACCAGTCACAGTTACAACCAGAAATCACACATATGCATAATCTATCAAACCTGTCTCAAAAAAGCCACAAAGCATGTCACGGTCTGAATAGGAAAACCCATATGACGACCATATGGCCAGTTATGACCTGTGTTATGGACATTGTGAACATTGTATAAAATCTAACATGAAAAGCATGGCCTGTTCTTAGGTTCACATCCTCATGTCCAAACACACCCAAAGACAAACCCTCCCAGTTATTCCACTGTGTGTGATCCATGACTCATGTCCAGCTAGTTTTTAGAGCAACATTCAGACGTTTACTCACTATTTCTGCTCCTTTAAATACTCCCATCAATGGGAATATATGATTGTTTCTCTCATACTGCAGCAAGTTCCCACAGTGACTACAATATACCAACCAAGAGACCTCAGCAAGCCCAGTACATATGAACACAGACCAGCCATGTACATCTCAGAGATAGCTTAAAGCAAAGAACTACAAATATACATTGATTAAAGATATCAGAAGTGCTACTGAACACGCGCAAGGTCAGCCATGCGGCCCTGAATGGTTAGGCTGTTACACATGATTTGCAAATGGCTCTTGCCTAACGGTACACTACACCTGTAACCAACTGTCAGTGCATGCTATTACTCCTCACCTAGTTACATTACTAACAGGAACGTGGAAGGTGTAAGCCCTAGAAAAGTCAAGGCTCACAATGGCATCAAGTCTGGGAGGGATGTTGGATGGTTACCAACAGTATTGTAAGATGCTTCTCAGTACCAAGTGAAAGTTCTGTAAGGACTGCCTCCATCCACGAACAGCATATACTGCAATGTTTCTAAACTTTTTTTCTCTCATTCTACTCCCACTTTAGGATTAAGAGCAGTGCACATATGCATTTGTAAGTGAGACTGCATTAAGATAATGGCCAATCGTAAGCACTTAGACACAGTAGGTGGTAAGCATATTTTCTGATATTTACTGGAACACAGGAAAGTGCGATTAAGAAGCTTCAAGAGTACTAAATAAAGTTGCATAGTAGAGTAGACATTCACTCAGCAACTCTATAAAGCTGAAAGCTGTGTCTACAAACCTTTTCCCCTTAATCCAAACATACCCACATGCAGATCTAACACTGATCCATCATGGCATGCTCATAAAGCACTGTTGTTTGCAAATCCCCCCTTACACTCTCCTGCTTTTTCCGCATCTCTTTGCATCACCAGTTCATGAAATTACATTCTATTTGATTCCACAAAGACCACATTTGGGCACATTCTCCGCAACCTCGCAATGTGTGTGAATTCATATAGTAAGTTGATGAAGTCCTGAACAGATGCTGTTTAAGGTGTACGGATTTGCAGGGCTATGCACTGCTATTCTGGTGCTGTATACTCTCTTAGACCATCAGGCTTGAGTGGAGGACAAACACACATGGACCTCTTACCTCCTTTATTCTCATCACTGCCTTTTCTGGCTCTCTTTAACCAGAAGACAACAGGCTTAAAAGAACAACCAATCCCACTCCTGTATCAACCACAAAAACGTTTGATTGCCAACCCTCTCTACATAACAGTTGCCATATATGGGGAAAAGTGGTCTTTTCTATGCATGCGAACAAAAAGTAAAGGACATTTTCCCACCCACTTTCCATGTATGATACAAATGCTATAAATGGCCTTTTAAAAACAGAATAGAAGTTTAAATAAACACTGCAACTGAGGAAGTTAGAATTCTTTTTAGATTTGATGCTGTTGGGTGTCCTACATGTCATACAAATCAGAGAAGCCCCTAGTATGAGAAATAGAAAAGCACATTCAAAAAGGCAGAGTAATTGAAAGTACATGCATAAGCAATTCAGACCATGCACAGCATCTGTGCTGGTAAGGATCAGAGTAGAGACAGAGCATTACCTTTTATGGTGCCTGGGCCTGACTGGAGGTTCACCAATCACTCCAATAAAAATGAAGGAGGTTGGGCTTAGGAACTGCCAAGATCAAGTTGTTATACATTACAAATAACAACTGTAGTACTGGGAGCACCCTTTCTTCCACTGAAAGAGGGTGAAAAACCGGAGCACCACCACATATATGGTGGCATAGACTTGAGAGTCCTTCGGCACTAAAGTGTCGTCTTCAGCATCCAGTGCCATCTTTGTGGGGTTTTATTTTCCGAGTCTTTTTTGATGTGAGATGTACATGCCTTCACAAATTGTGAAACACCTGTAGTTAGTGCTGACATGCAAATAAAAGCTCTGATACAATGAAGACCATCAAATCATGAAAGGAGATTTTTTTTTCCATTTTAAATTTATTGTAATAACGTAGCAATAAAGCTATATGGCACTGCCATTTTCAAGGAAAAAAAAAAAAAAAAACAACGAACAATGAACCCCTATCCATCAAAGAGTTGGTTTAAATTGCCAATTCTGATCACTTACATCTCCTCAACTTAAAAAAAAACCAAAAAAAAAAAAACCACACACAACAGATCACCACATAGGCAGCAGAGGCTGCAGGCAGGAGAGGGAGGTGTTTACATGGAGTCTATAAGAATAGTTTCACTATTGACCTCCAGTGTTTGCTAGTCCCTCGGTTTGCTAGCAAAGGTGAGATATCCAGTGTGTCCGGCCATCTCACGAGGGGGTGTGGCAGTGCGGCAGATCACGGCGGGGTAGCCAGCATTTGCAGAACTTGGAACTTCCTCTGAAGGTGGGTCAAAGATCATCTTAGCACTGTCTAATCCTCCCTCCTCTGAGCCAAAGTCCGGTAAAGGCAGAGTGACCGAGCGAACATCATGCATTCTCTGCAGAACCTCCAGAGTGTGGATCTCCTGGAAGCCCTGGTCCAACAGCACCTCGCATGTCCTCTGAACCTGCTCTATGCATGGAGAAAATGAACACAGGCGACCACCTGCATCGAGTGGAGAGGTGAACAGAAACAGAACAGAGTTTCAAGACTATCTTCAAGGACCATTTCTAGTTAAGAAAAGAAACATTAAGATCAAGTTTAAATGATAAAGACAAAGATTACAGCAAGTTGATCTGCTGTTGCTGCACTGGCCACAAACAAGTCATTTATAATCACAAGTTATTTAAAAGACTGCACTAGATGGGTGTCTGTTACATTTGTAGATATGATTGAGTGGTTCCACATAAAAGGTTTTTACAGGTAACTATACCCTCATTGTGAGCCACCTAATTAGTAGTTAATCAGCTCAAAAGGTATTAAAAAGTAAAAAGGTTCACTGGAATCCTCATTTAAGACAAACTTTTGTGCTCAAACTTGCTCATCTCCATGGAGACCCACTTTGTTGATATGACCTCTGGGAGTTCCACAATGTGAATGAACCCTTGCACAATTAAGTGGAGTAAACTGTCAACACAAGTCCAGAGAGACCCTGAGTGTAATGTAAAGAGTGAACACTGGTGAACATGTGTGGATGTACTGTACTAATAAGTGTACCACACACAAAGGCAATCACAACAGCAATCAACTAGATGCCCAGACAGACACATGCTTTGATAAATCTTCCACTAACAAATAAGGCAATTCCCTGTAAACACACTAATAAACAGACAGTTACAGTCTCCTGGCAACCAGGTTCCCTTGCAACAGGGCCAGGGAGACAGGAAAGTCCACCACCACATTCTCCCAACTACTTAACATAAGCGGGCCATAGGCCAAAGAATGCAAAGAGGGAGGGAGGAAGGAACTACTGAAACTGCATGCTGGAGAGTCCATTAATCCTCCTTTAGATAACCAAGAGCATCTGACTTAAATTGCTCTATACAACAGTCCTCTTGATAGAGTGTAATAGAGTGAGAGTGAGAGAGAGAGAGAGAGAGAGAGAGAGAGAGAGAGAGAGAGAGAGAGAGAGAGAGAGAGAGAGAGAGAGAGAGAGAGACAGAGACAGAGACAGAGACTTGAGTACAGCTAGATACTGTCCTGTGCTTACAAGTCTCTTCTTAAGGAACCTGGCTCAGTCTTGCTAGTCACTGTGCAGTCTCACAGCCTGCCCCTTTATGGTCAAAAATCTGCTTGTCATGAGTGTGTGTGTGAAAGTGCGTTATACGTGTCCAAGTAGTGATCTAAACTGCCTCACAAACAATGAAACAATTCCACATGCATCAGATTGTAAAGAAGCACTCATCTATAATGCATAATATGTATTGCTGAGAAGATGGGAAATATTTTTCATTGTCAATTTACCACAGAAGCATCTTTTTGTCAGCTTCATTTTTTGGCCAAGGAAGCTTTAACTAAAGGCATGTAAATCACTAACCAATGGGCATTTTTAATTTACTTGTCTGCAATTTTTCAGCACACCAATTAAAAGCAACACACATGCGCGCCAGACCCTCAGCAGTGCTGCAGACAAGCCCAGACCTGCCTGCTGGGAATGGGGTCACTCAGGTCTGCAGGCTTAGTTCCTTGGCCTTCTCCTCAGTCAGCTGTACAGCCATGGCCACACAAACAGAACTAGAAGTGCTGTCACTAGAGTCTGACCGGTCATTAAACAAAAGACTGTCAAAACAAGCACGTACTTAATCGACAGAAAAGCCAGTTTCACAATTAATGGATTTCTGTAGACCATGATAAAGCCACTGTCTAGGAGGTCACTTCAAGTTAAGTCCATGCATTTTTTTGTGTTCTCTATTAAAACCTCATCTTGCAGGGAAGTCTCTCAGCAATTTCAGCAAGAGTGGAGAGACTTCACTGAGGAAAAGAAGATGGTATAAAACGACAAAAAGGGTAGGATGTTGTCATAAGCAATATATAAACTAGTTGTCCATGTTCACTATTCTGGAGGTGGCATTAAGCGACAGGTCCATTAACTGAAAGTGCAATCTTCCTTTCTCAACACACATGCACACGTACCCTTGCGTTTGAATGCTCTCTTGGCATGCGTGATGGCCTCCCACGGTGAGGGGATGTCCAGAAAGACTGCATCGGCTATGCCCACCACCCCAAAGCCCTCTTTACACACGTCCTGGTTTCGGACCGTTACCATATGGGCCACTTTGTGGTCTCTGAACTCCTGGGCAGCTTTCTCAGCACGCTGGGCATGGAACTCCACCGTGTGCAGGTGCCCGCTGGGTGCAATGGTGCGAAGAATAGCATGGGATAGTGAGCCACTGCCAGTACCTATCCATTCACATGCAAAAAAGTCAAACAAAACATGTTACATGTCTGATATGGCTTATGGTTTAAAATCAACAAGTAACAATTCTTAAACTTAAAAAGGGTGAATATACACAAATTATCCAATTGAACACAACTGTGAATGTCAATTGTGTTTAATACGAAATGAAATTACATGTTGAAGGTGGTTTCCTAATTTAAGGTTGGTTTCCATATTCTGAAAAACACCCATTACATGCCAGGCAAATGATCCTGTAAACCAACATGCTTCAATACATACAACTGTCAGCACATACAAGTTTCTTGTGCACACCAACATGTACTCTACATATACATACATAGACAGGCACTGGCAGACATTCCAACTCCTCCTACTTGTAGTGTTACATCACCATATAATTTGTTTTCATGTCAACAATGGGGTCATGGTTTGGCATACATGGTTTTCTTCAGATGGAGTATAGCTGAGCTCAAGATCAAGAAAGTTGCAGGAGGCAGACACAGGTATTAGAGTGAAGAGAGTTCCTGGTCTATCTAAAGATATGTAATTGTGATTTAAGATTTGAAACATTAGACATCACCTATGCATTACAGTCCTACTTATTATAATCTAACTAAACATTAACAGCTTTGATAAGTTTAGGATGTTTCAAATAAACAACTTCAAACAGGGTCTTCACAGACTGCATTATAAGCCAGTCAAATGAGGGTGCATTATAAACAAGTCAACAATTCCACTACACTCCACTTGAATGCAATGTGCAGTACAAGCATAATCATGGCCCGCATCTGTGTGTACTCTGAAGCCAATAAATGCAGGTGACAATTCAATTCCATCCCTTTTGAAATGATATAAATAATTATAATGGATTATAATAGCACCCAATAAAATATATGCAATTTTTTGGCCAAAATATTCTCTGACTAAAAGGGCATCCATTTTTTAAACTGAATGCAATGAACCATTTCCTAAAGAACTAACAACCGAAACAAATTGTTGTGAAGCAAGAGATTTGCCCCTGCTGTTAGTACATTATATGTTCCAGTCAAATAGTTGGTGGCAAGTTGAACCTTGTGAAAGATTCTATGGGGCCATTTAACCTGAGACTGAAGTTTGTTATAGACAAACATAAATAAATCATACCACACAGGAACAAAAGAGGACCTTAGATCCAGTGTTGGTGCTAACTCCTCAAGGTGACTCACTCTCGAAAGGACCTAGTCCCATGCTTGCATGGCTGAAATGCATAAAATCCTTGATAAGCCTTGGACATTTACTCAGCTTGCTCACAAAGTCACTTTGAGGTGTCAGTTTAACACAGTGGTCAGCATGCTTATCTGCAAAAAGCTAGTGAGGTTGCAGGTTTGCGTTCCAAACTAAACAAGAGCATACCTGATACAACTAATCAAATATTTGAAGACTGAGACCAACTGATTAAACAAGCAGAATCATGTATGCTCCAGTAGAGCAAAAATATTAACACTTGCCAACTCCTAGGTTCACTGACCTTACAGCAAATAACTGATACCAAACACCACAATGAGATAACACAGAAAAGCAAATATCTATTAACCAAATAAAATTAGATGTTTTCACACCTTTAGAGATCTATAAGCTTATATTTTATCATTACTGCAGTAAAATAGTGCACTGACAAAGGACAAACTTTCTGGATAAATGCAAGGCAATATTAATATGTTTTCATATTTTCATACTTGTAAGGGCTCTGGGCTACTATGGACACCAGCTAGAACTGCAGGTCAAAAATGATGAGGGGTTTTGACAAGAGAAACATCCTTTCTAAAGCAATTTGGTGACAAAGGGAATGTCTCGTTTCATCAGTATTAAGGAACTGTAGAAGAATAGACTAGTGCCCCATTTCTGTTTAGCAATGCACCAGTGAAGGCCCACCTCATCACTATTTATAACTTTGTGCACCATATTTACTACACATTTACTTTTTTCAGTATCACCAGACGTGTGCTCCCTGGAAATTAACAACAATTCCCTTGCTCGACCGGGTGAGCTACATGAACTTATATGCTAGCCATCAGTATCAGGATTGGCTGAAATACTACTCTTTATGTTTCTACTCCCCATTCACAGCTCAGTGAATAACACCAATATCATAGTGCTCATACAGGAACTATAACATCTGTATTAACCAGCCAATGTCTTCACCTGTTAAAGGAACAGGAACATTTATGAGCTCATCAGGCATCACTTGTATGTCCTACAATAAGGTCACATCACTTTCAACATGAACTGACAATTTAAGATCTGAAATATAGATCCTTCATATAACAATCATAATTCGTCTTATGAAATCGATTGTAATGGCTTCAAAAAGCCCTAGATTTAGATCCTCCCCCCTAAAACGTTACCAGTCCATGGGACGAGACAATAGCGCCAATGTGCTAGCCATTGGGAAAGTCAAGCTCAACCTAACAAATAATAAAGACGTTTAGCTAACAATGATATAATGTCAGTGACATAAAAGAGTAGGCTTGATCACAGCAACAACCATCTATTACAATTATTACTTATGATTTATTTGAGATTTTTGAAATATTGTTATGACGTCTCATTTTGAACCTGAATCATTTTAAATATTAGATTTCACTCCATTGTTTAAAGGCCTGGGAAATGCAAATGCATTTTTACCATTATAATTAGGTTAGTCCTGCTCTCTGTGGCACACAATGTACATACAATGTTTGTCCAGTGAAAACCATTCAAAAGTACAATCAATTATGAATAGGCTGTTATGTCACAGTGAATAGCAATTTTACCCTCTCCATGGAGTTAACAGTTTTTCTCTAGCCTTCTCTTTTCATCCTGACAGAAAAATAAAAACCCGCCACTGCTGGAAAATCAGACTTGTATGAGCCTATTGATCAGGATTATGCATGTAGTATGTCCAAGGCAGTAGGCTGTCGATCAAGTATGCTTGGAGGAATATTTTGGATCACACCAAGCCCATGACCAGCAAGGACATCTGAGACAATTTAGATGAGCTGACTATTGTAGTATCATACACATTTATTATTATGCAAAGTTTTTGCAATGTCTAATACCTCTTTTTAAATAATGCATACAAAGGTTTTGTAGGGGAAAATTCCACATTACAATTCCTTACAAATCTGTAAATTTGACTACATTTACCCAACCTGAAACAATTTAATTCAGGAAACAAAACGTACAAAACTGACTTATGCTCCTAATTTACACCATGTTCATTAATACATGTCCTCCAGATTATAAAACAAATACACACAAACTATCCATAATGATTTATTATCAAAATTATGTTTTAGGTAGCTCACCTGATTCACACACAATGGATCCTGGTTTTAAGTCCAGCATCAGAGTAATGTTGGCAATGTCAGTAGTGTAGAGGATCTGGGTTCGGTGAGGAAGATTGACAGTCCACAACTCTGGAGTGGGGTGCAGCACATACACCCATCCTCCCTTACTGCATGTCACCTTAGAACCAAATTTTTGCCCAATTAAGTCACTGGAGTGACGGATAGCTCCATACCGTGTCTGTGTTTGAGCACCAGACTCAACTTTGATGGGCATCATAGAATCATGTCCAATGAAAATAATGACCACATCTCCTTCCTGAACGAATTCTGAATACTTCACAAAGCTCATTGGGCTGTTGTCATCAGCTCCAATATGGGGGAGAAAGGTTAGCTGTAGAGAAAAACGTTGTGTGACTAAAGATTTGTGACATTTATATGAACAAAATAAAGTTTATTAATTAGTTAACTTTTAATTGAGTAAACACACACACACACACGTGAAGGACTACTAACCTAGTCCTGGAATTAAGCATGACGAGTAGTTAACGTAAATGCCGTAAATGTAAAGTAAATGTAGTTAACAGTTTATAACAAAGTATTAGTAATATAGGTGTCGCATGGTTTTATGCATTTAAAACATGCACTTTATTATACATTATAAGTCCATTTTGTATAGTTTTCTCTACTTACAGCACTTTCTGTATCTGGATGTTTGTTAGTATTTATAAAGACAACTGTACTGTGTATTATTTTACTTTGAAACATTGCATGTCAATGTAGCTAACGTACACATGAACATAGAATCAGTTGTAGCTGACATCCGCTGCGTTTCAAACCGTTATCTTGATTTCTTTCAAAATAGAAATGTGGGACAGCTTGCTTGGTTAGGTTAACTAGTTAGCTAGGTAAATCGCATAAGCTAACGTTAGCTAGCTAGCAGCAACCGTTCTTTGTGACGCGATCCACTTTGGTAAACTCATAGTTAACGTTAACCTATCTAGTTTAGGTTACCTATCTTAACCCTACGGTTAATTGAAAGCGTTGTCCATTTCATTATTCAGACTAAATGCAGTATCTAACCAGCAAGCTAGGATAGTTAGTAAAGTCGGCAAGTGGTATGTTGCAATCAATCAATCAATCAATCAATCAATCAATCAATATATATATATATATATATATATATATATATATATATATATATATATATATATATTACACTAACTAGTGTACAGTTATTTTATATGTTCAAATTAATTTAGGCTTTGTTTTCAGCCATGTCCAGTGTTGTAAACTCCATGTAAACCTACTACCTACATAGCTAGCTAGTGTAGCTGTTAATAGCTTCTTTGCAGATAGAGATTTAGGACATGGTGTGTCTGTTATTAACCACTCGATTGCATTTGCAACCTGTTGAAACCCCTTAGCCAACTAGCATAGTAAATGGAACTGCACCATGAAAATATTATGACAATTTTGTTTCGACTATGTTTAATCTAGTTATAGTAAAACATACAACAGAATGTAACATTAAAGCTAAATATCTTTAAATATGGTTTGTACATTATTTACCCATAGCAATCTAGCAAATGTTTAACAACAGCAAGCAAGACAATTTAGCTAATGAGATTAGCTAGCTAGCTAATTTTATTCATTGTCTATGGTAGCTTTTAGCTAGCTAGCATAATTTAGCAAGATGTTAGCGTTAGTCAGGGTTACAAACTTTCAGGACCCCTGTTATAGGGGACCCTTGGGCTGCTAGCTGGCTGGCTATCTACATAACTACGACTAATGAAAAAAACACTTACCTTTTATTATAAGTTATTTACGTTGCAGTCGGTCAAATAGGAACACACGTGTTTCACTGTTAACGCACATATAGTTATGTATGTATGTTGTTAGCTAAGTAGGTTATAGAGTATCTAACTACCTTGTCTGCAATGAAATACTCTTTCTGGAAACGTTTACATAAAGTTGTTACATCTAGTCTCATTGATTAAAATTACGCGATATGTCTATATCGACAACTGCACAGGGTACTAAACTAGGTAAAATAGTTCGTCTGTAGCATGGTGTATTTGAATCGCGTGTCGCCTGAAGATGACGTAATTTGAAGCGCCACAAATCACTTCTTTTTCTCAAATCTTTATACGGAATAATTTTTTCATAGTATATGTTTATGATATCTGGCTTTAGTTAAAAATGACGGAGCGCAAACAGTTAATGAAGATTTCATTAATAGTATGTGCGAGATACGCGATTTCAATACTATTATTTTACCCTGTAATTATTCGAAAAATATTGTTTATTGATCACTGTGCATGTCACACTGAAACGATCTACAGGGCAATGAATGCTTACAATATAGACTGCGCAAAAAGAGTTACCTACTCTATCCTGCGTAAGTCCTAGTTTCACCTGCTGGCCTTATAAATCCTACGGCCTATACTGAAAATAAGTAAACTGAATGAAACTCAGTTTGAGCGTCGATACCAAGGATGTCCAATCCACGTTTTCGTTTTAACCAACCATACGCATACGATACAATTATTTACTTGTTTGAAGACCCAGACGAACCTACTAAACAAGTGGAATTCGGTGCATATCCGAAACAAAATCTGCATCCAACTGGCCAATCAGTTTAATTCCGTTTATGTTTGTTCAGTGTGGGTTCTAGTCTTTATGAGGATAGCAGGTGTACCCATTACTTCATGCAAGATAAGAACTCTATCTGCACGTCTATGGAGAAACACTCATAGCCTGTACTTATGTAATACAGCCTACTGTTTATTTTTCGTTAACCGAAGTGCATGCTACAGTAAATTATTTGTCGTTTACTCCCAGTTCTTCCAATCGAATGAATGGACTACAAATAGTAGCCAATAGGAGTCGCTCTTGCGCACTATAAAGCAAATGTTCCATCACGGACAAATATCGGAAAGTAAAACAACCTTGGGGTACGTGCTCCTGAACCGAAAAAAGGGGAAAAAAGATCTTTTGTCAACCCAGTCTTCGATTATTAGTAGCTCACAGGTAAGACTGTAATTTTCAATGAATGAAAAAGCGTCAGGCGTCACAACTATGCAGAATATTTTTCAATAACACATTGATGGCAATAAAAGTTACAGCTTTTATTCTTACATTTTAACTGTGACAATGACTTGGTTTTGATGTTAACGTGTTCTGTTGAGTGGTTTGTATTTATGTGATCCCACATTGAAATTGTATTTTGTATCCAAGATCGGCGTTGATTCGTTTTCGTAATTAGAAAAGCAACTTTCCGATTCCCTCTTGGCGTTTACAAAAAAGTTTAAGCAGTGATAGCTATCCTACACCTTTCGAACTTGACAAAGACAGTCGTGTACAATCAATTTGTATTTAAACACCACAATTTAGTTTTTAATACCCAGTCAGCTTTTACTATTAGCTAATATCAGTTTCAGATTGTATGTTACAGAAATTTTAATAAGCGTCTATTCCATTACTCCGCCTTCCAAGAGACATTCACTTCAATGGCGCGTCTCTGCTTCTTTCAGATTTTCATTTAGCTAACGTTTCCAGCCTACTGTACTACAAAGTTGTTTCCAATTTAACGAATAAATATTATTAGTTATTCAACAAAACCAAATCCTTGTCTGGATTACCCGATGTTCGACCTTGTATCGAACGGACCTTGGCATCCGTTTCGCGACTTTAGCTATAACTACCTTTTATTATCCCATCCGCGCCACAGTCAGGGAACATCAGCTATGCCTTTCGGGAACACTCACAACCAGCTGAAGATGAAGTACTCCGCTGAAGCGGAGTACCCCGACCTCACAAAGCACAACAACCACATGGCCAAGGCGCTTACCCCTGCCATGTACCAGCGGCTGCGCAGCAAACAGACTCCCAGCGGATTTACGTTGGATGATGTGATTCAGACCGGTGTAGATAACCCAGGTAAAATCGCCGAAGCAGCGTTTGTTACCCCTAAATCAGTCTGTTCGCCATTCTGGGTGCTATTTGAAGATTATAATTAACATTAGATAGCGTCATCGGTAGTGGCTTTACTTCATTAACCAATCCTAAATGTACCAGTGTCCACGATAGTTAATGCTAACATATTTAGATTTTCGTTGTAGAAATAAAACTAGTTTTAATGGAATGTAATTTTAGTTAAAGGATCGTAATAAGCAGTGCCTGAAAATTGTCAGTGCGCTTTATATAATTTTGTGCTGTTCAGTGACAGTGTTAAATTCTAGTTTCTGCACAGAGGATAATGATAAACACCTAATTGTCCAATAGTCACAGAATATTGCCGGGGAAAACTCGGCTGATATATGATTTTAATTGTTAGAGCCCATTTTAAGAATGAAATAATGGGTTACTCTTCCTGTAAAATGTATTGTATTTGTGTAGCAACCATAAAATGACTACTCTGACCATCAAGCTACTTCCTGCTGAGAATGAGTACCCAGACCTCAGTCAGCACCACAACCATATGTCCAAGGTTCTAACTCTGAAGATGTACAAGAAGCTCTGCGAGCACACCACTTCCAACGGTTTCACCATAGATAGTCATTCGGTCTGGTATAGATAATCCTGGTAAAAGAGCACACACAGGCTGTCAGGGGCCCCAGTGGTTTATATTTTCCTATGGCATCAACTGGGAGTCAGTTTCATAAACAGAAGGGATTTTTAGTGAAGAATCCATGCGTACATTTATATTTTCTACAAAGTAGTTTTAATGTCAAAGACAAATTTATTTATATAGAGCTGTTTACAACAGATCCCTGTGTGTCCAGATCCCTAATGAGCAAGCCAATGTGACTAGAAAGCCAAATAAAATCTGCACTAATTAGTCATTAGTTACTTAGTTTTGTTTGAATGTTGTTTCTTGTATGTTAATGTAGACTTGCCTTGTACATTTCAGATTGTCTCTTGTAAAACCTTTTTTTTTGCATGTCTGGGTAACCTAGGTCACCCTTTTATTATGACTGTGGGCTGCGTGGCTGGAGATGAGGAGACTTATGAGGTGTTTAAAGAGCTTCTGGACCCTGTAATTGAGGACAGACATGGAGGATACAAGCCCACAGACAAACATAAAACTGATCTGAACCCCGCCAACCTTAAGGTATAGAATTTTATGTTGCGTGATAAGTGCTGCAATATATATAGTTGAAAAAAAAAAAACAAGTCTCTGATAGTTCTTTCATTGTAAAGAAAAAGTGTGTATTGCATGTCTCATGTTCACAACTTTCATTGAAGGGTGGGGATGATCTGGATCCTAAATATGTGTTAAGCTCTCGTGTGCGAACTGGCAGGAGCATTCGTGGATTTTGTCTGCCACCACATTGCAGTCGTGGAGAGAGGAGAGCCATTGAAAAACTCTCTGTGGAAGGTACACTTCAGTAGTAAAGCACCATTGCTTGTATACAGTAAGACAGACCTGGATACATGGCACGCTCTAGTGGTGATGGATAAAAATTGGTGAAGTTTTGTAAATCATTAATCCAAGAGGCTTTAATCAATAAATGTCAGAATAGAGACTTGATGTCAGGGTTTATGACTCAAGTCATTTTAAACAGGTCATTTCATATCATACACTTTGTTTGCATGTTTAACTGGAAGTATGGATGCAATGGCCACTGTAGTGATAACTTGTTGTCCTGGTGATGAGTATATGATTGTGTGCCTCCATTTATAGGTCTATAAAATCAAAAGTAAAAATGAACAGTTTAGCAAGGGCCTAGGCCTTTTATTCTACTGCATTTAGTAGCATTCAGGTAGCTGAAAAAACTCAGTTCAGCTTTTGTATGGTATGTATTACATTTACAGCATTTATCTGACACTTATCCAAAGCGACTTACAATTATGACTGAGTACATCTTGAGCAATTGAGGGTTAAAGGCCTTGCTCAGGGGCCCAACATTGGCAACTGGTTGGGGCTTGAACCGACAACCTTCTGATTACAAGTAAAAGTACCTTAACCCACGAGCTAACACTTAATTTTGTTTATTAATTATCACTGCTCTTTTTTATTTATTCCTTTAATCAAAATAAATGTTGAGCAGTGGTGGAGAGCTCTGTTTGCAGATTGAACATATTCAAGTGGGGTCGGGCATTTTATTGATGTGATGCCACAAGCAGAAAAAACAAACAACTTGTAGAATTACATGTTATCACTGAAATGAGAAATGCATCATGTTGATGGGTATTTTATGTTCCTCAGTTTTTCACTTCAAGGACATGAGTATATTTCCACATATCGTGAAGTTTGGTTGTTTACTGTCTCCTTTTAAATGATCATTATATATATTTAAGGAGTCATAGGATAAAATAAAAGTAAAGTAAGCTGGATTACCAAATACAAGTTTTTGTTATATGTACAAGATAAAATATATATTAAATTAAACTTTTTCTCTGAATTTTCTAGCTTTGAGTGCCCTTACTGGAGATCTGAAAGGGAAGTACTATGCTCTGAAGAATATGACCGAAGCAGAGCAGCAGCAGCTCATTGATGACCACTTCCTATTTGACAAGCCAGTATCTCCTCTGCTGCTAGCCTCTGGGATGGCCCGTGATTGGCCTGATGCCAGGGGTATATGGTAAGTGTAATGGCGGACACACTACACTGTTCATATCACTTTGGATTGTTGCATCCCTTATAAAACAGGATGTGTAGTCACATTGATCCAGTAATTTAAGTTCCACATAAGGCCTATTTTATACCTTGCATTAACATGGGTTTCATGTCTGGACACTTTGGCTAGAGTGTGTTTACACTAGGGCTCCAAAAATGAGTATTCTATCAATTACTAAAACAATTAATCAAATAATCAGATGATAAGAAATACTTTTGCTTTATTAAAGAGCAATAGTGAATATACAAAAGATAATATAAGACAGGTCTCTTAAAATGAACTAATTGGTTTCTATTTAAGTAAAATCAACATTTTTATTGCTTAAATTGCATACAGTTTCTATCAAAACTAAACCTAATTTAGTGTATTTAAGTGCCATAATACATTCAGGGTTATATATATTTTTTTCTTTATGAAATGCAGAAACAAATTCATTAATTCACTGCAAAGGGGGGGGGGGTATCCATATTTTTCACATTTTTCAGTATGTGTGGAAAATCCATTCGTGAATGGAGTCGTTAAACATTTTTGATGAAGCTGGTGTAGTAATGCTAAGTGATTGATGAAAATGTAAAACACAAACTCGTTTGGTTTGCACACAAAAATATAAACCAGGTCAAACTAAGTAAATTGCCATTTGCTACTTTCCCTAACCTTTACAGTGCACTTAGGGGCCTCAGTGTTTCTGAAAAGAGTAGCTAACTAGATTTATCGGAATATAGAGCATTTTATTACTTCCCTGGTGTACAAAATGTGATTCCCTAACAGAATATTTGTTCGTTCATTCAGTTCATTCATTCTTTCAACATACGATTTGTATGTTACGTAACTTACTCCAGTCCATTTACTATAATGCCTACTGCATAGATCCCAAAAAATATTTGTCAGATTGACGTCTCTCCCAATAAACATGACGAGAATTTGTTCCGCTACAATTTATCAATCTCGCGTAGTTCGAAGTAGCTACTTTGCTAGCTAATCTTCCATAAAATAGCAGCGGCATCACTGCATGAGGAGCACCCTGCTGTGTTAACCTCTCCTGTCTCTACAGAGACAACCCAAGCGTGATGATACGGGCTGTTCCCACTATGGCTAGGTTTGATGTCTACTTTTAAGTAAACATATTGATCGATATTCTTCACTAGAACCCGCTCGACCTGGCTGCTATGACCTTGCAAATTATTCAAGAAAATGCGCAAAAGTACTTTAAAAAGTCACCTTTGACCTCTTCATACTACCCTCTCCCCCGTGAAAGGTAGAATAGAATATCACTTCGCTTTAACATTTTGGTATGGTAACGCTAGATACCACATTTCTGTTGTTAGCGAGCCTCGTATTTAGCTGAACCCTTTTTGGACTTGACTGATGTTTTGCAGATATTTCGCACAAGGAATATTATTATAGTTTTAGAATACTGATATATAGTTATATGGATATTATGGATTAAGAAGAGATTATCTAGATTTTTAGTAATCGAGTTACTCGACTTTCTCGAGGAATCGTTTCAGCCCTAGTTTACACTTCTCACTAAAATGCGCCCCTAGCGTAATCAGATGAGATCCGATTTTACTCTCCCGTGTAAAAAAAACAACAACACGTACATAATTTCCTTGATACTTCCTACTCTAAACGTGGCTTTTCACCATGATGATGCGTCAAGTATTGGAAGAAATGTACTAAAACAGGCAGTGAATCATCGATCAACAGAGGAGAAACCTTTGTCTTGCTGCTGCTAAAATTTCTGCAGTGGTCAGTGCCACTACTGTCCAGAAGACCTTTTGGACAGGAAAGAGAAGTCAGCATTCAGCAGACATATTTTCAATTATATACATTTATGACAAAAATCCGTCTCTGACCTCCTGTTTTGAAAAGTGTCCTTGAGCATGGGAAAGGAACTATATACAGTTGTGTTCAAAATAATAGCAGTCCAACATGACTAACCAGATCAATCACTGTTTTTGGTAGAAATTATTACTACATGGCAAATAACTTACTAGTAGGTGTAATAGTCATAGAAAACCATCAGACCCAACATACATGATATTCATGCTCCTGAGTTTGTGTAATTTTAATAATTAATTGAAACACGCATGTTCAAAATAATAGCAGTGTGGAGTTCAATTAGTGAGGTCATTCATTCTGTGAAAAACAGATGTCAATCAGGTGGCCCTTATTTAAGGATGAAGCCAACACATGTTGTACATGCATTTCTCTCTGAAAACCTGACAAAAATGGGTTGTTCCAGACGTTCAGAAGAACAGGGTACTTTGATTAAAACGTTGATTTGAGAGGGGAAAACGTATAAAGTAGTGCAGAAAATGATAGGCTGCTCGGCTAAAATGATCTCCACTGCTTTATAATGGAAAGCAAAACCAGAGAGACATGGAAGAAAATGGAAGACTACCATTCGAATGGATTGAAGAATAGCCAGAATGGCAATGACTCAGCCAATGATCAGCTCCAGGGTGATCAAAGACGGTCTGAAGTTACCTGTGAGTACTGTGACAATTAGGAGACACTTGTGTGAAGCTAATCTAATGGCAAGAAGCCCCTGCAATGTCCCACTGTTAAAAAAACAAAACAAAAAAAAAAACACATGCTGAAGAGGTTACAATTTGCCAAAGAACACATGGTCTGGCCTAAAGAGAAATGGAGAAACATTTTGTGGACTGATGAAAGTAAGATTGTTCTTTTTGGATCCAAGGGCCGCAGACAGTTTGTCAGACAACCCCCAAACACTGAATTCAAGCCACAGTACACTCTGAAGACAGTGAAGCATGGTGGTGCAGGCATCATGATATGGGGATGTTTCTCTTACTATAGTGTCAGGCCTATTTATTGCATACCAGGGATCATGGATCAGTTTATATCAAAATACTTGAAGAGGTCATGCTGTCTTATGCTGAAGGGGAAATGCCCTTGAAATAGGTGTTTCAACAAGACAACAACCCCAAACACACCAGTAGGCGAGAAGCATCTTGGTTCCAGACCAACAAAATTAAAGTTATGGAGTGGCCAGCCCAATCCCTGGACTATAATCTGATAGAAAACTTGTGGGGGGACATCAAAAATGCTGTTTCTGAGGCAAAACCAAGAAATGCAGATGGATTGTGGAAAGTTGTGAAATTATCCAGGGCTGGAATACCTGTTCACAGGTGCCAGAATTTGGTTGGCTCCACGCAACACAGATGTGAAGCAGTTCTCAGAAACAGTGGTTATACAACTAAATATTAGTTTAGTGATTCACAGCAATGCTAAATCCTAAAGATATTTCAATTTATACAGTAAATATTTGAGTTTGTGAAGAAAAATGCAGACACTGCCTTTTTTTAACAGCCCAATATTCATTTTTCTTCATTTTCTGTAATTAAAAAATTAATACATTTTTCTTTGTTTTGATTTAGAATATAATGTGCAGTGTTCCCAATGCATGGAAATAAAAACTATTACAAGGATTCTGAGCTTTACTCACATTTTTAAACACACCGCTATTATTTTGAACACAACTGTAGGTAAAAGTGGTGATGACCACTGAAAATGATTCATCAAGTAGTTTGTAATTAGATAACAATGCATTCTGGGGGTGTTTACAGTGCCTTTTTTATGTGGCCAAATATAATCTGATCACCAAAAATGCATGCTAATGCAAGGAGTAAAAAGCCTAATACATACCTGCAGTCCAGAGTTGTGGTAGCAGGCTTTACAGACATTGAAATCATTGTTTCCTAGCTTCACCCTCCCACATTGCAGGTTGGGTGTCATTCATGGTGACTTGGTCATTCCTCTAATGCCAAATCATGTCAGTGATCCAAGTGTCTTACCCTGGTCAGTTTTAAGAAATCACAAGTCTTTTCCTCAAAGTGAACAACTTGCACCTTGCTTTGTAGATTCCACATTTACTCTTTCAATGTCTTATATCCTATGTGACATTTGGCAGGCACAATGACAACAAAACATTCCTGGTGTGGGTGAATGAGGAGGACCACTTGCGTGTCATCTCAATGCAGAAAGGTGGTAACATGAAGGAGGTCTTCACTCGTTTCTGCACGGGCCTTACTAAGGTAGGTAAGACTCAACTATCCAGGTTGAGGCTATTTTAGATTGTTGTGAAATACCAGTCTCTAGGGAACCACACTGTAGATGGTCACATTACTGTTTACTATGCTTATGCTTTCAGATTGAGGAGTTGTTCAAAACCAAGGGACATGAATTCATGTGGAATGAGCACCTTGGATACATCCTTACTTGCCCATCTAACCTGGGTACAGGCCTGCGGGGCGGAGTGCATGTTAAACTTCCAAATCTGAGCAAGCATAGCAAGTTTGAGGAGGTGCTCAAGAGACTACGACTGCAGAAACGTGGAACAGGTAAAACAAACACCAAAGTGACATGCAAGTCCATTACCTGAACATAAATAACTTGTTTAAAGCACAGAATATTTCAACAGGTAGGTTGTTAATAGTAAAACCAATGCTGATAACTGACAGTAATGGCTGTTTATCAGGTGGTGTGGACACTGCTGCAGTGGGTGGCGTGTTTGATATCTCTAATGCTGACCGGCTGGGCTTCTCAGAGGTGGAATTGGTTCAGGTGGTGGTCGATGGAGTCAGGCTCCTGGTGGAGATGGAGAAACGATTGGAAAAAAAACAGTCGATTGATGATCTTATCCCTGCCCAAAAGTGAACCTTGCCAAAGAATCCCACTACCTCACTCTCCCAAAATTGCTGGTTTAATCACCCCCTCACCACATCCCACTCCTGTTATGTGAATGAAAAACTGAAATGTCTCTCCAGTAATGTATGTACAATTTAACACACCATTTCCTGTCACTCATTGAAGATTTCATTATGGTAACATGAGAGAATTAAAAACTCTTTGCCCATGTAGACCTGTTGTCTCTTTGGTAAACTGGCACCAATTATTACAAATATGTTTAAGCAGTAGCTATAATAGTATATTTAGATACATAATTAAGTGTTAGCACTACTAACTGGAATGCTAATGGTCTAAGCATAGCTTTTTAAAAAATTATAAATGTGTATGGCACTCATAGCAGTGTGCTCAACATTTATAAATAAAGACTTTCATCAACCAGATCAAGTTGGGTGGAAGCATTATGATTCAAACTGTAGCCAAGAAATGTCTGACCTTTCTGAGTTAATGGGCTAATAATCAAGAGCATCACTAGGCATTCTGATCTGGATCTAGACAACCAAGTCAAATCAACACCCTCCGTTAAAATAACAAAATGGAGCATCTCCAAACATGCTGAAAACACAAGCTGAGTTTGTGGCAGAAAGGCTGAATGTAGGTTGAAAAGACTAGTTATTCAGCCAAGTCTGCAAGTAGAGTCAGTCAAGTATAGCTGTTTTAATAAAATCCATGTTGGATCTCAATGAACAAGTAGCCCTCAAAATGTGAGAGAACTTAAACAGCAAAACAATACAACACTAATAATTGTAAAACAAAAGTACACACATGGTGGGAATATAGTGAAATAAATAAGGACCTTTTCCCTTAGCATTTACTCCTTTACATAGTGAACCTGGGCTGGCTGGAACATGGTTCATGAATGAGTGCTTTCCATGACAAGATAAGCCAGAGTAAGTAGAACAACAGATTCAAAGAACATGTAAGTAGTTTAAAAGCAGTTTTTACTCTTCAGGGATTCTACATACTCTATACATGTGCAGCTCAAGACACCAAATACTTATATATAAACACTGTCTAGAGAGGAAGAAAAGCAAGCTTCACTTCAAAAGGATTGGGTACTATTTTTAGGCCATGTTGACACTTCCCCCACACCTTTACGGATACTTAGAGCATTGTCAAAGAATGTACAATCTTAACAGAAAAGTTCAAACCAGTTCTCTTACAGTGTTTTGCAACTTTTAACAATATTGACACATAAGAAATTATTGCTTTTAGCAATGTTAAAGTCTATACATTATTTTAAATACATATGGTAAGTGGTTAAAAAAAAAACCCATCTGGAAACTGCTACGTTTAGTGATTGTACAGCTTACATTTTCTATATAGGATTTAACACTTTCATATATTCCTCTATGTAGGTAGATTAAAGACATATTCATAGCTTGAGTTCACTGGCAACTTTGGATGCAATGTTTTTAAAAGCAATGGACGTCCCCGAAATCCTTTTAAAACGAACACCATTAAGTGAGAGGCGGGGCAACTTGCAAACCTCCATCTCCCATTGGACAAGGCTGTCAGCATGGCCATCACCATGAACACAGAGAAGCAGGAAACTTTCACGTTGTTCGTAGTCACAGTTGTTGGTGTCCAGAACCTTGCGGATCTCATTCATGATGGCAGCCGGCTCCATGGCACTGGTGGTGTTCATACTCCAGGTGAAACGGAGAGAGCGGGGTTTCCCGTCTTTTCCATCTTTCCCTTCATCTTTTTGCTGATCCCCAGGTACATGGCGACTGAAAGAACATAGTAAAGAGGGATAATACTGAAGGATGAAAAACACAGAAAAAAGAAAAAAAAATTCAACGGTAGAGGAAGAGTAGTAAACGGTGAACAACAAAAATGTCCACTGAGTTCTTTATCAATTTTAACAAAACACTTGCCAAGTTCCTCTCATTGTACAATAACTGTGTTATGACTACTCAATATGCATAATTTGATATATCATGGGTAAAAACAGTAAATTAAAGTATGCACCATGTTAAGTACATAGAGATTACAACAATCTTGTGACAAAATCTTCCACAAGCAAACAACCACAAGCATTAAAAAGCACTTTGTGATAATAACATACTTGATTATTAGATTTAATATCACATGCAATGAAATTTAACATCAAATGCAAATGATAAAGACCAAAGAGACTACACTTGGTTTTGCCTTTTACATTAGAGCAAGTGCATCACAGGCATAAATGACTATAATACATCAGGTCCGAGACACAGAGACTAGATATTCATGAGCCAAGCTGGAGAAAAAGAGTTTCTGAAACTCCTCACCTTGTGCCCTCAAATCTCCCGCTTCTCTCAAGCTCGGTTGAGACTCTTTTTAAAAAAGAAAAAAACAAAAACAAACAAACAAACAACAAACAAAAAAAAACAGGGAGGAAGGAGAGAGGGAGTACAGAACATTTAGCCAAGTTAGAAAGCATTGGTTAGAGCAGGAAAAAGAAAAAAGTCAAACTAAACAAGATGAAAAAGACAGAACAAGGGGGCAAACTAAAATGTGAAAGGAGCCTCAGTGCATTTTAAACCCAAAGTAACAATGTTAGACATTAGTGGACTCTTCTGGTGATATGGTCATCATTCACCTCAGAATCACTAATGCTAGATGTTCTGTTCACAGAGTGTCTTGTCTAAAGGGGTGATGGCAAAAGAAACTCACTCTCAATGCATACAAATTTACAAAAAATTATATTATATAAGCAGTGACTAAATAAAAAGTGTTGGAGAGTGTGTATATAAAGAGATCTTCCACAGAAATCACAAATCTTTCTCTCAAACACATTCAATCTAAGCAAACAGCAATACAGAGCCACACACTTTTATCCCCTAAAGACAGAATCCCTGTGTCATTTTGTATTTTACTGAGCGTTTACTTTAGATACTCTCAATCTGCATTTTCCTACAACTCCCCTTTTCTAGACCTGTGCACCTGAAACTGCAGTTTCATAAAATAAGAAGTACAAAAGGATGGAATACTAAAAGATGAGGCAGAGTATCTGATGTAGAGCCACATGTTGCCAGATGGTGAAGAATGAAGAGGAGGATGTGTCAGGTCATGATGAGGCAGAGAGAAGAGGAGAAGAGCACAGACTTACTAAGAGTCTTTGGCGCAGGGTTGGAGGGGGCGGAGAGGGTGGGGGGCACAGAGGGTACTGGCCCTGATTTGACGGCAGACTGCCGCTTGTTCGGGTCAAAAGTGACCCTGATGGAGTCAACCAGAGAGTAGGAGAGCAAGGTGAAGAAACATTGAGAGGAAAAAGAGGGAAAGAGACAGACAGAGAGAGAAGACAAAGAAGGAAGAGAAAGAAAAATCAGGAATAGGTAGATAGAAAAGAAAAAGAGGAGCAGGTTGAAATACAGTAGAAACAGCAAGGAGGAACATTTAATCAGTGTTAGCATGTGTGTGCAAGAGGGAATCCCTCCCCCCCCAAAAAAAAAACATTTCCACATGAGGTTATATGACAGACAGAAGAAATGCACGGAGACAGCAACACTGCAAACTGCTCAAGAATTTTAATCTGCCAAGACTGTCAGCACTGGCACTTCCTTGTGTCAATTCTTCCTGGGGACAGGCATATGCCTGTCCCCAGGAAGAATTGACACAAGGAAGTGCCAGTGCTCACAGTGTGTGTGTATATATATATATATATATATATATATATATATATATATATATATATATATATATATATATATATATATATATATATATATATATATATATATATATATATATAAAATCTATCTATCTATCTATCTATCTATCTATCTATCTATCTCTCACAGTAAACCAATGCAATGCTGTGGCTAACCACAGTGTATGCTTCAATATGTAGCATCATATAGTTTGAGTGCATGTTATATTATGATCAAGCCATTTCCCAAATCTTTCATTCCAAACTAATCTGCTACCCTATAAAATAATGAAATAAAAAATAAACATTCCTGACATTCCTGTGAGAGATGAAAAATGGAGTAAATGGGAGAATATAAGGGGCAATGTAAGAAATATCCCAAGGCCTCAGAAATATCTTCTTCTGTGTTTCTACCACTAGATGGCAGTGTATTCTACATTCTACAAGGTCACATTGACCATTCTATCTATCTATCTATCTATCTCACAGTAAACCAATGCAATGCTGTGGCTAACCACAGTGTATGCTTCAATATGTAGCATCATATAGTTTGAGTGCATGTTATATTATGATCAAGCCATTTCCCAAATCTTTCATTCCAAACTAATCTGCTACCCTATAAAATAATGAAATAAAAAATAAACATTCCTGACATTCCTGTGAGAGATGAAAAATGGAGTAAATGGGAGAATATAAGGGGCAATGTAAGAAATATCCCAAGGCCTCAGAAATATCTTCTTCTGTGTTTCTACCACTAGATGGCAGTGTATTCTACATTCTACAAGGTCACATTGACCATTCTTTTTCAAATATGGTGGCATGGATGATGTCCAAAATAACTTAACAAAATAACCCCCCCCATTTGGCTGGAAATTCCTCCCCCACCAAGTCTTAGTCTTAGTACAAGAGTCTCTGATGGAAGAAATGTAGGGATTCGGTGGTACTGCAAACTGCTCGAAAATTTTAATCTTCTAACAAGGGTAGAAATATTCTCACCAGATACTAATCATTTTAGGCCAAAATGCATCATGACAATTAGAGCAATTGAGTGGGTCTAGTTCTGTCTAGCCCTGTCAAAAGCTGCCAACAGTTTAATAGTAAACAGCCAATATAGGCATAATAACTTGATTGCAACTTAAATGAAGATCAATGAAAATTTCATGCTACAACTCATCTTTGTATAAATTTTTAGAATGGCAAATTATTTAGTGCAGGTGCAAGATTCACAGCATGACAGTGAAACATGAGCTGAGTACACCAAGTAGCTCTCAATAAGCAGATAAACTTGATTAGTTGCAATCAGTAGCAGCTGACCGATTTTTGCCAGTCATATTAGCATGCAAGAAAGCTTTAAGGCATGCTTAAATCAACACCACAAGGTAACTGAGCACAACCACAGCAATCAAAGGAAAACGCTAACCACTAAGTGTTAGATGTCCAACTCTTTTAGATGATTAAAAGCCCAGATAGGCTTGAATTCCTACCTTTTGGAAAACCTGAATGACATGTTTCTACAACACAAAAAGATGACAAAACAAAGGAGGAAACATTACACAGATGGATGAAATGGGGGGAAAAAAAAAAACCTTTGGACTTATACTAGGATGTAGAGAACAATGAGTTTAGAATTAGTAAAAACACAAACAAACAAAAAACACACATATATAAAAAACCCAGCAACAACAAAGGAGGAAAAACAATTTTCATTTATTTTTTATCCTGCACTAAAATGGAGTAAAATGTACAACTGCCTGTCTGTCTTGCATCAAGTCTTTATCCACATCTAGGGCATATGTTGTTAATGGCAGAAAATATGTTGCATAAATACATAAAATACATTCATTGACAATGTAAACTATTGTGGTGAAAGGGTTGTGTATGGGCAAGAGTGTTTACCTGCGTGTGAGTTTGGACGTGAGCTTGGTAAGAAGGTTGTTGGCGTTGCCACGGCTGCGGGGCTGCGTGGGTGAGGTTGGCGGGCCATTGTATGTCGCAGTGCGACGCTCCCTGACCTGACCATGGAAGGTGCTGCGGCTTGCAGTGCCTCGTGGGAAGTGCAGTTTATCAGATGTGGCAGCATTGCTGATGCTGTGAGTGGAAGCTCCAGGGTTCCGCTGGTCCGGAGACAAAGACACACTGCAGAAAAAGGAAGAGCTGCAACTTTTTCTCCTTTCATTTATTGGCAATTTCCTACATCATATCATAGAAGTATAGAAGACAAAAATATTTAAAGATATTTCATACCAAAAGACATTTCTGACATGTAGGGAGAGGAGAGACTTCAACCTAAAATGTACCTGTTTTCCTTCCCATTTGGAATAACAGAAAGTCGCTCCACATTAGTTCTGTCACTGCAGACGTATGTATTTCTCCGGGACATTCCTCCAGAGCCAGAGTTATTCTGTGCACAATGAGTAAAATACATCATTAAAACTATCACTTTAAATACAATGCAGCTCTGATAAGTACACACGGATGGAAGCTGGTGGACATACTACACTCACAAACATGTTACACACACACACACACACACACACACACACACACACACACACACACACACACACACACACACACACACACACACACACACACATACACACATACACACACACACACACACACACACACACACACACGATACACAGATACGTTACACACATACACTCACATTGGGAGCAGCAGAGGTGCTTGTCTTGCGATCAGGTATGTCTGCTTTGTTAGGGTTGTTTGCATTGCCCAGTAGTGGGCTGGGGGGGTTGTGCACTGGGGCCTTACGGACTGCTACCCCTCCTTCCTGCTTGACGTCACTTTCTGCCGTGGCAGGGAGAGCCCTTTTAACGTTACTCAACCCTGAGGTAGCAACGCCACCAACTGAGAGGGACACAGAAGGGAGAAAGAGGAGGGAGAGGTCTGTTTTACATATGTTTGTCATGTATGTTCATTTTACAAATGATTTACAAATGTGTCCTGAAATGAAGGCTGACGGAAGTCAACATAATCGTTCATTTCTGCCACATGAAATATACAACTATAATGCATTTTCAAAAACTCCTGTTTGGTCAATGAAATATAATGTGATGTGAATAAAAACTAAATGCAGGGTATCACCTTGAT